>NW_006242584.1:0-164 GCF_000226075.1 Solanum tuberosum
CATACCCGCTCGACCAGGATTGTTTCTATTATACATCAAACTACGATCAGGGTTAATCTACACAAACAATAATGATAATTTTATTTCCATCAACTAAATAACATTTGAATTTATTTAAACAACTTAACCACTTTCTAAGTCTAACTAGTTTTGACATATTTATT
>NW_006242584.1:327-904 GCF_000226075.1 Solanum tuberosum
AAACTCAGGTTTCAAACCAGCACCAGTTTCATAATGCATATTATACATCCACAAACGATGATCCATCTACAAAAATATAGATATTCAATTATATTATAAATAAAATTTAATAATAATTTTACTAGTAGTAGTCCTAAAACTAGTTTAGTATTGACAAAACCACATTATTTAATTTAACTTATTTAAACAACTTTAACTCTTTAACTAGTTTAGTTTTGACTTAATTCCAACAACTAAATCCATCAACAAAACCACATTATTTAATTTAACTTATTTAAACAACTTTAACTCTTTAACTAGTTTAGTTTTGACTTAATTCCAACAACTAAATCCATCAACAAAACCACATTATTTAATTTAACTTATTTAAACAACTTTAACTCTTTAACTAGTTTAGTTTTGACTTAATACAACACTAAATCCACCAACTAAACCACATTATTTAATTTAACTTATTAAAACAACTTAATAACTTTAACTAGTTTAGTTCTGACTTAATACAACAACTAAATCCACCAACTAAAACCACATTATTTAATTTAACTTATTTAAACAACTTATAGACAACTGTAACTAG
>NW_006242585.1:0-904 GCF_000226075.1 Solanum tuberosum
GAGCACTAAGAA
Organism: Solanum tuberosum; assembly: GCF_000226075.1. Classification (NCBI taxonomy): domain Eukaryota; kingdom Viridiplantae; phylum Streptophyta; class Magnoliopsida; order Solanales; family Solanaceae; genus Solanum; species Solanum tuberosum. The sequence continues at coordinate 13 of NW_006242585.1, forward strand.
GGAAAATAGTACCTTAATCTGCATTCCCTCCAGATTAAAAAAGATGAGGATATCTCTTCTTCATGTCCTCTTCAGCTTCCCAAGTGGATTCCTCAACAAATTAGTTCCTCGAAAGGACCTTGACTGATGCCACATCTTTCGTTCTCAACCTACGAACTTGGCGATCTAAAATCTGAACAGGCACCTCCTCATAAGATAAGTTATCCTTGATCCTAATACTCTCAGTCGGTAGGATTAATGAAGGATCGCCTATGCACTTCCTCAACATGGAGATGTGAAAAATCGGATGAACCGCTTCTAGTTCTTGTGGTAGTTCCAACTCATAAGCTACGTTGCCAACCCTCTTGACTATGCGGTAAGGACCGATATACCGGGGACTAAGTTTCCCCTTCTTACCAAACCTCATAACCCCCTTCATGGGTGAAACCTTCAAATATACCCAATCATCAACTTCAAACTCTAACGCCCTTCTCCTAACATCAGTGTAGGATTTCTGACGACTCTGTGCCGTTTTCAACCTCCCTTGAATCACTTTCACCTTCTCCATAGCTTGGTGCACTAAATCTGGTCCTATCAACTGTGCTTCACCAACTTCGAACCATCCAATAGGAGATCTACATCTTCTCCCATATAGAGCTTCGTATGGAGCCATCTGGATGCTAGAATGATAACTGTTGTTATAGGCAAACTCAATGAGAGGTAGGTGGTCATCCCAACTCCCTTTGAAATCGATTACACAAGCCCTCAACATATCCTCTAAGGTCTGAATAGTACGCTCTGCTTGCCCATCAGTCTGAGGATGAAATGCAGTACTTAAGTTCACCCTTGAACCCAAACCTTTCTGAAAAGATAAATGGTACGCTCTGCTTTCCCATCAGTCTGAGGATGAAAT
>NW_006242586.1:0-904 GCF_000226075.1 Solanum tuberosum
ATACACTCTATTTAACATTATTTTTATACACCTTGCCAAACCATCCCTCAACAAAAAATAATAATCTCGGGTGTTTTATTACAGAAATCATCCAAATGATTGAACAATTCAATGTTTAATTAATTGTAGCATTTTAATAGTTAATTAATAAAGAAAGAGACAAAGCACCATTGAAATCTTTTGTAGACCAATCGTTTTAAACCAAATGCATCTAATCATGAATGAAAAGATAAATGTATAATACACAAACGTCTCCTATCTTAATTCTCACATTTTTATACTAACAATGAATGAAAAGATTAAATAAGAACAACAAATTCAAATAATAATAAGCAAATACATCTATAAAGGACATATTTAAAATTCAAATTAGCACTTGAAAAATAGAAGTAAAAAAAAACATGGAAAAAGATAAAATATATCCTTAACTTTCTTAGAAGTTAGAACGATCATATATACCCCTATATGGATTAAATAAAAAATAAAAAGATATAAACTTGAAATAATGTTTTTGATTCCATTAGATAAAAAGGGTACATGTGGTTAACTTTGTAATAGTTTTTTTAATGAGAGATATATCAATTCTACATTGCAAAGCTAAGAAATATATCATACCTTTTTTCCTTTTATATCAATGGTATTCTGTTCAGAGGTGGACCTAGGTTAGGCCAAAGTATAGTGGATGCTCGAGCATCAATTATGTGTGACCCAAAATTTATATTAAAACAAATAATTTGCAAAAAATATTACATTTTATTTGTGAGGACATAGGATCTCAAAGGACAATTGTGTGTTGTGATTTTTTGGGCAAATTAACGAGTTGCCAAAATCATTTTGGTGCAACTTTCCTTTCTTTCCCTCCTAACTAGGGTGTACATGACCGGGTTGGTTTGGGTTTTTCAAA
>NW_006242587.1:0-904 GCF_000226075.1 Solanum tuberosum
ATGCAAGCCTCATACTCTGACATATTATTGGTACAATTGAATTTAAGTTGGGCTGTTATAGGGAAATATTCCCCTGATTCAGACATAAGAACTGCTCCTATCCCAACTCCTTTTTTATTAGCAGCACCGTCAAAGAACAACTTCCATCCTTGATCCTTATCATGAACAACTTCATCGATACATGACACCTCTTCGTCTGGAAAGTAGGTCTTAAGTGGTTCATATTCATCATCAATAGGGTTCTCTGCCAAATGATCTGCCAAGGCTTGAGCCTTCATCGCAGTCTGCGTCACATAGATAATGTCAAACTCTGTGAGCAATATTTGCCATTTAGCAAGCCTGCCCGTGGGCATGGGCTTTTGAAAAATGTATTTTAACGGATCCATACGAGAAATGAGATAAGTAGTATAAGATGAAAGATAGTGCTTCAACTTCTGTGCTACCCAAGTTAAGGCACAACACGTTCTTTCGAGAAGAGTGTACTTTGATTCATATACGGTAAATTTCTTGCTGAGGTAATAAATGGCCTGCCCTTTCTTCCCAGTGCCATCATGCTGACCCAATACACATCCAAAGAATTATCCAGTACTGACATATATAATATCAATGGTCTACCCGGCTCGGGAGGAACCAACACAGGGGATTCGATAAGTAATTCTTAATCCTTTCAAAAGCCTCTCGACATTCTTCGGTCCATTCGACTGTGGCATTCTTTTTTAACAACTTAAAAATGGGCTCGCAAGTTGTTGTGAGTTGGGCAATGAATCTACTGATGTAGTTTAACCTTCCTAGAAGGCTCATAACCTCAGTTTTATTCTTTGGAGGTGGCAGTTCCTGAATGGCTCTTATTTTTGAAGGATCTAACTCAATACCTCGTCGACTGACTATAAACCCCAAAAGCTTT
>NW_006242588.1:0-100 GCF_000226075.1 Solanum tuberosum
CATTGAAACATGCATAAAAGGACATTTAGTCAAAACAAACGTTTTACCAAGTAAATCCAATATGCACACAAAGTAAGCATCATAGTCCAAACCAACATAA
>NW_006242588.1:654-903 GCF_000226075.1 Solanum tuberosum
GCACATAGTGAAGGGTCAAGGAGATTGCTTATAGAAACCCTAACTTAGTAAACGTGGGGGTTGCCATCTCATGAGACAACACATACCGTGGGTAATCCGAACTTGCTAAACATGAGGAAACCCATGTGAGGAGCCGAACTTACTAAACGTGAGACCTCCATCTCATTTACAAGCCCTTTCGGTGTTCAGCATCTAATTCCCTTTAGTAATCATCTTTAGTTATCACATAAGTTCACATTAGCCTTTACT
>NW_006242589.1:0-902 GCF_000226075.1 Solanum tuberosum
ATATATATATATATATATATATATATATATGAACTAAAATTAAATTAAATTAAATTTACCATAAAGACTCATAGAAAGCCATAAAGATTGGTAGTCTTCCCATCAATAGTCTTCACTGCTTTCAATAGATGCTTAATTGTAGTATCATAGTTAATACGACCCCATGGATAAGCAGAAAATGCTTTTCTATCGATCGAGAGCAAAATCCACTTTTTTGGAATATTTGTATTCACATCTTTTCCACAAAGAAAGCTATGAACAAAATAAAGTAAACACAATGATTTTTTTTACATCTTTACTAAGAATTTTGGATTGGAGATGTTCAATCAACTCATTTCTCTTGCAACTCCTTCCCACAACCTCAAGAATTTCTTTTCGTCTCATTTTTGTCTTAGTTGACATATTTTCACCATCATACACTTCTTCATTATGGCAATTTAAGCCGGTGATGATAGCAAACTCCTTCATTCCAAAACAAATCGGCATGCCACTATAATTTATCCAAATTTCTTCTTTTCGATGGCTATAAATTTGATGGCGAAGAAGTTGGTAGACTAAACTCATTTGAAATCTTATATGATCTTCAAGTTGTAAGTAATTTCCAAAAATAGAAGATCGAAAGAACTTTACCATAAGTAATTTCTTAAAATAGAAGATCGAAAGAACTTTGCCAATTTTTATTTTTCTAAAATCGTTCTAAATTTAGAAAACTTACGTAACTCCGACTTAACAGTTAAAGAACCTCTTAAGTTTGGATACCTATCAATCATTGACTCCAAATTGTAATTTGCATACCTAATCGACTTCACAATGAAGTTATCGGATAAAGGACTGAGCGAAGAAGACTCAATAATAGGAGATGTCTTCTTTTCTGGAATGGCTATATCATCTTGTTCCTCCTC
>NW_006242590.1:0-902 GCF_000226075.1 Solanum tuberosum
AGGTTAGGGGGCAGAGCCGATACACAGGGTAGGGGAGTCCAGACCCACTTTTATGCAGCTCCAACTAGAGCAGATGCTGAGACCTCGGACGAAGTGATCACAGGTACAGTGTTATTATGCCATCAGCCCGCATCCGCCTTATTTGATCCAGGCTCTACTTATTCCTATATATCTGTTTATTGTGCTCCTCGATTGAGTATGATCCCAGAGCTATTGGTTGAGCCGTTGCGTGTTTCCACTCCGGTAGGTGATTCTTTAGTAGTGGATCAGGTATTTAGATCCTGTGTGGTGACTATTCAGAGGCGAGACACTAGGGTTGATCTTATTTTGCTTGATATGGTGGATTTTGATTTGATTTTGGGTATGGATTGGTTATCTCCCCACCATGCGGTTTTGGATTGCTATGCTAAGACCGTTACTTTAGCCATGCCTGGTATTCCACCAGTGGTGTGGCAGGGCTCTTGTAGTCGCACGCCAGTTGGGGTGATATCTTTTGTTCGGGCCCAGAGGTTGATGGCTAGCAGATGTTTGGCTTATTTAGCTTATGTTAGAGATGTTAGTAGGGAGGGCCCTACCGTTGATTCAGTACCTATTGTTCGAGAGTTTACAGATGTGTTCCCTGTAGACCTTCTTGGCCTACCTCCAGATCGTGACATTGATTTTGCCATAGATTTGGAGCCCGACACCCGTCCTATTTCTATTCCGCCTTATCGGATGGCTCCTTCAGAGCTTAGGGAGCTCAGTGTTCAGTTAGAGGATCTCTTAGGTAAGGGGTTTATCCTTCCGAGTGTGTCGCCTTGGGGTGATCCTGTTCTGTTTGTGAAGAAGAAGGACGGGACTATGAGGATGTGTATTGACTACTGGCTGCTTAACAAGGTGACGGTGAAGAACCGTTACCCCAT
>NW_006242591.1:0-902 GCF_000226075.1 Solanum tuberosum
GACTCGTAGGCCTTCAATTTAATGGGTGATAGGCCTTTTAATCTTTATATATTGGGAGAAAACATCCAAGACATTTGACCCAAATATTAGATAAATCTTTAAAAAGGAACTTACGATAACTTTCGCCAACTTTTATTTTACCACTTACTTAACTTCAAAACTTGAGATACAACCCTTGAACACTTAAAATATGACATACCACATCATTTTTAATTTATTACTCACCCTCCTAGTCTTTCCACGAAGATATGAGTTAATTTAAACGTTTTGGAAAGTCGGGGTGTTACAATACAAATTCACATATCACATTTCGTAAAGAAGATGAAATAAAACATACCTGAAAACAGAACTCAAGAACTCTCACAAATTAGTAATTTAATTGTTTGCCTTGTTGTTAATTATTTTACCTTTGATGATCATTTATATAGTTGAAAGTAAGGGTGTCAATCGTATAGGATCAGGTCGATCCGAAATCGGCCCAAATAAGTAGAAGCCCACAAAGGAATATCGTTGGAGGCACGAACTTTTAGAGAATCTCTTTGTCAATTTTTTGACCAATGTGGGGCCCACTAACGGTCCAAAAATTCTGAAATCTAATCTCGAATTTTATTAAAGTTTTTTTTCAAAAAAAAAAAAACTCCCCATTAATCTATAAATATTTCTCCATATTCTCTCAATTTCTCTACTCTTTTAACTTTCAAGAATTTATTATTTAATTTCAACTTTCTCAAAACTTATTAATTCTCATATCTCTAAGATATCACTTATTAGTTACCCCATTACTTATTTTTATTAGTTATTAATTTATTATTTTTCTTAAAGTGCTAATAAGATTACTATTATTATTATTATTATTATTATTATACTACTTATATAAATTATTATTATTATTAGTTATTAAT
>NW_006242592.1:0-901 GCF_000226075.1 Solanum tuberosum
CCGTGTCTAAAAAGTGTCCAAAAAATGTAAAAAGAACAGCCTATTGGTTGCTACATGTGCGGGGACACCACGGATAATCTGCAAAAAATGGTCTGGTGCAGCGGTCTACGGAGCCCATCGACGGTCCGTCGTTTGACTTACGGACCGTAGATGGTGTCCGTAGATCCCAGGTAAGTTGCTAAATTTTCGGAAGTTTCAAGTGTATGAGTGATCTACGGTCCCGATCTACGGACCATAGATTGACTCACGGACCGTAGACGGGGTCTCGTGAGTCCAAACCCTAAAGTTTTCCGACCCGACCCGGACCCCCATTACTTAAAAGCCCCCATGTTTCAAACCATTTCCCTTCCCTCCATTACTCCCAAAACCGTTTCATCCACTCTTAAACTCCCCAAATCACTCAATAACTACCACATAATATCCTCCCTTCCATAAAATCCCAAAATCCCTTCCATACCACAATCACACCATCCTATAATCTAACAAAAAGGGTCAGGTGTTTGGTTAGAAACGAAACGGTGACTCCTTGGTCTTGTTAAGCATAGTATCATCACGCAATCACCCCACTCCTTGTTGCTTGTAAGGTAATAGACTTTCTCTTCACTTTGAATTTCGATTCATAGATTGAATATAGAGGGTCGGGAGTTGGGTCTTGACCTTGGGTAATTGTTAGATGAAATTGCATGATAAACTTGAATATTACAATGCCCTTGGAACGATAGATAGTGATTGTATAGCATTAGTGTAAATTGAGTTTCTGTGATCGTAAATACTATATGCTACCTGGCACTGATGGCTCCTACGACACCCCGTCTACGGACCGTAGATCCATCTACGGGTCGTAGATGGGGTTCGTCATTGGATACACCTGCAAATTTTCACCAAGTGTAAAACCACGGCG
>NW_006242593.1:0-901 GCF_000226075.1 Solanum tuberosum
GGCACCGGTCAAATATAATTTAAAGGAGATGGAGTCATAATTAAAATAAGATAAAATTAGTGGGATGAGTATAGCCTTCGAAAAGTGGTGAGAGTAAGAATATTTTCTCCGGTTGCAAGGACTTAAAAGGTATCTTCAATGGGATTGAGAATTGGGTTCAGAGATGTGTAATTTCATCCGTTTTGCTCTTTTAATGGTAGTAGTGTCACAGGTTCATCAGATTGGTTAAAACCTATTGGATAAACTTAAGAATTGAGTGTACAGACGTTTAGCTCGAGTGTGATGATAAGTTCTGTTGTAGTGTTGAATTTAGTAATGAGTATGGTTGGATTTTTAGTGAAGGATATGGTAAGCCGATAGATAGGCGATCAATGATAAGCTAAGATACAGGAATTCATAAAAGTCTTCAAATTATAAGCAAATATAGATAGATAAGGGCAACACAGTTGGATTTACAATTCAAAATTTTCATTATAAGTCTGCATTTCTGGTGATATGTTTTGTCAAGGTATGAATTTGTAAGGTAATAAATGATTGATTGCATCGATTATCGAGGATTTGAAAGAACTTACACATGATTGGAGTCGTAAAGTTTGTTACTTGTGATTGTTAAAGGATCTAAGGAAGTGTTTTCCTCAGAGTTTTGATTTAGAGTGTGAAGTAAAACGTCATGGTTTGTTGGTAAAATGATTGAGATCGGTAAGCAAGCTAGAGAAACATGAGTCTGATATATTGAAGGGCTGAGATATTTAGAATTTTGCACTATGGGAAGAATTTAAGAAAAATAAAGGAATAAGACCTCTCGTATAAACCCATGGGTTGTAGTTGAAGGTTGTATTGATTTTTGCCTATGAGTATAGATATGATTGTGAGATGTGAAATGGTTCGGTACAAACTTACT
>NW_006242594.1:0-901 GCF_000226075.1 Solanum tuberosum
ATTTTAGCTTTACTTGAACAGTTGGGTGTTTCCAATAACGTTTCGCTATTATATCCTCAACAGCACTATTTTTATCAAAACATCTCTCTTTAATTTTTTGTTTGTGTCGCCTCCAAGCATCACGAACACCAGTCATCACCCACTTCTTTCCTTCTATTGGAATTAGGAATTTGGACTATGCAAAATAAAATATATTTATCTTCATTAGTAAAAAAACAACAATAAAAAATGCAATCTCAAAATTGATTGTTCTTACATTGATATATTCCCACATGCGCTTTTTAATATCTTTTGGCACCGCATGCCAACTAGTGTACATCAAGTTGATGAATCTAGAGTTCCTTGAAATTGTTCCTATAAAGTTGGTTAATTCCGAAACTATCTTACCAGTTGGTCCCATTGCTTGTCCTTTATCAAATGTCACCTTCTTTCTTTCTTCCAAATTTCTTGCGTGAATATCCTTACATGTTGTTTTTCCTCGAACTTGTCTTCTTGCATGAATATTCTTACATGTTGTTTTTCCTCGAACTTGTTTTTGCTTCGATATCCCTAGATTGATGTAACAGCCAGGAAATAAGAAATTTCTTTTATAATGAGTAATAAATCTTACAAGATTTAAGACATACCTTTTGTACTACAATTAATGTCAACTTCCTCATCTATAGCACACTCATCCTCGCCAATTTCTTCTTGATCCTCAAGAGCATCCAATGCTTTATTATGTTCATGAATAGAATGAGCAGGCATATACTTGACATCAGCTACTGTATGGTTAATCTGTTTTCTTTCATCACCTATGATTATCCCTTGTTGCTTCTGAAACTGATCAAGACTAGTAGCTGGTATGAGTGACTTCTTCTTTACATGTTTCTTGTTTGGTAGATCATGATCAATATCTTGT
>NW_006242595.1:0-901 GCF_000226075.1 Solanum tuberosum
TAAATTATGGTAAGAAAATCAGGGCAAAATCCTAACATTAACTACATCGTTGAGCAGGGATAGACTGGACCAACTATGGAGCATTAAGTTGTCTTCCCGTATTTGAGCCAAGCAAGACACCTAGGTATATTCCTATCCTAGACACAAATCAATTCAAGTGACATGCAAGAAAAGATCATGCTCCTTATATTCCACGTTCTATCCCTCTATTCCTCTCCCGAGACAAAAGAAGACAATAAGTTTATTTCAATGGTGATCAAGCATCAAAATAGTAATCACAAGAATATAAGAACAACTAATATGATAAACAAATCATGCCGAATCAAAATCACTAAACAATCATAGTGTAAGTAAATATAATTCAAGAATGAGAAGTTTAACTCCACATAGACATAGAGCAATTACAATCCATCTTTCAAAGAAAAATAAAATAAAAGAGAAGAAAAGAAGAAATCATAAATCAAAAGTTAATTTCTACATTCATCCTCCCCCTCATAATTATTCTTATGGACTATTTATAGATGTAGGAAATCCTGAATAAAGTAATTAAGTCTAAAATAAATTAGGAATCCCGAACCAAACGGAATTGGATTCTATTTGAAACACTGCTCGTCCACCGCTTTAAATTAGAATTCTGGAGATGCTGCCACGTGGCACAACTCCAATGTTCACTTCTTTGCTTTCTCGCCACTTTCTCCATATATATAAATATTAATATAATATTCACTTTAATCCATTAAACTGTCTGCTTGATTTCCTTATTCAATCTTCCATCTTTATTTTTTTTTAGCTCCAAACTTCTTTATTTTTCCATCAATTTAATCCTACAAATAAAATACAGTAATTAGCTCAATCCATAAAATTTATGCTCAAAGAGGACAAATATAAATAATAAATGTGA
>NW_006242596.1:0-901 GCF_000226075.1 Solanum tuberosum
TACTATTCATTTCTCTGTAAATAGAGAATAGAGAGCCATTTAGAGAGTGGCTGAAGAACCTATTCTCTATTTTTAGTGTCCAAGGAAATTCATATCATCATGATCATCACATTGCCTTTTCATTTCAACCCCTTTTTATTCATTAAGATTTATCAAGTGGACAATTAACCCTTCACCTCATCCCATTATTCCCAACACATAATCGACGTAGGGAATAGACAAATCTACTAGAATACAAGGTTTATGAGATCACTTGCTTTAAATCACACAATTAATCACTCCAAGAGTTGAGTCTTCCCCTTCCGAATAACTTCCAAAGTCACACAATCTATAACAATCAAGTATTAATAATAAATTTCTAAAAACAACAATACCCACATGATCAATTACTTTTGGATAATGGGTCAATCAACTAAAAATCCAATTCTGAAAATAAGGTTTGAATCCAAAATTTAATATTTGAAAATATTAGTCAAGGCTCTAGGAACTCATTGGGAAAAATCATTTCGAAAAAGAACTCAAAATCAGTTCACAATCTCCATTGTAGTTAGGAACTTGAGTTCTTGAAAAACCTAGTCATTAATTTACCAATTAAAATTACAATTTTTGATGTTAGAATTCATAAATAACCAAATAAAAATGAAGTTTTAGGATCATGAAAGCTCAACCAAATAATTTAACACAATAAATCATTTCAAAAATCGCCACCAAGGATTCCCCAAGCTCAAAAATGGAAAGTGGGGTTTAAACCACAAAAATAGCAGACAAAAACCCTTTCAAATGTTGCTTATATAAGCGAACCCCAAAAAATTTGGGGGCCTTACTTTTGTGAACTAGGCTCCACTTATGCGACCTTCGCTAAAGCGAGCCCTGGAACCTCACCCAAAAGGCTTGTCTCACT
>NW_006242597.1:0-901 GCF_000226075.1 Solanum tuberosum
GAAGCTGGTTCAATTTTCCGATATATCCTAGCTTGCTCGATCCTTTGCCAACTACAAAGTCACTCAAAGTCCTGAGTTGAGTTAGATTTCCGATATCTTGAGGAAAAGATTCCAACTTGGGTGTGTCAGTTGTAATGAGGTGTCTCAAGTTTATCAGTCTTCCTATATGTTGAGGAAGTTTTGAAAGACGCTTACATCCTTGAAGATCTAACGTTTGCAGATTACACAACCGGCAAATGGCTTCAGGCAAGTTCTGTACTTGGCTACTGCTTAAATCAATGTACCTCAGATGGAACAGTTTGCTGATTTCTTGAGGGAGTTCTTGTATTCCACAGCCATGTAAATTTAGAACTCTTAGACATTTAAGACCTTTGACCAGATCGTGAGTAAGCTCTTTCGCGAGCAAGTGTTCAGCAAAAAGACTGCGGATCTTTTCAACATCACAGACAGAAACAGGAGTTACTGTACTGTCAGTTCTCTCCCAGCATAAATGATGAACACTAAGAACTTTTTCTGTGCTTTCGGTCCCTGTGATGCTATAGCAGTCACTTCTTGAAAGAAACTGAGCAAAATCATGCACTACATCATGCATTTTGCAAGATATTATCACACTTGTGTTTTTATCATCTGTCTCCAACTCGTGAAAGAAAGAGCGCATAGCTAAGTGCATGAAGTACTCGCGTCCTCTAACTTCCTGCTGGTTATTTTCAACTGTGCTGAGATAACCTTGTGCCATCCAAATTCTGACCAACTTGTCTACATTTATGACAGTATCTTTAGGAAAAATGGCACAATATGAGAAACAACGCTTCAAGATTGGGGGCAAATCGTCGTAGCTCAAGTACAAATGAGGAAAAAGGTCTACTGTCACTTCTTCCTGTTCCCATATTTGATTGTCCAA
>NW_006242598.1:0-901 GCF_000226075.1 Solanum tuberosum
AAAATGAGTTTCGATATTTCTCCTTATAATGATGCATACTTTAAATTGAGGTCTCGATTTAAATGAGAAAATCAGTTTCATGGTCGTTGTCTCCTTATATGCATAAATTGAGGAGTTGCTAAAAAGTTGTTAGAGTTGATTAGTTGAGCGTGCTTAAGTGTATTCTTGATGTAGCATGATTGTGTTTTAATAAGATAATTGCATATTGTGTTCTTTGATGTTGTTATGAGCATGAGGTGCTATGGAGAAGGAAGTTCCTCCAAAGAAATGAGAAATGAAAAAAAAAAGGGCTGGAGGCATGTTGAGTTGTAGGTGTGATTCCTACTTCCATAAATTTGAATGAAGTTGTGTTGTAATGGCTTGTTATGTGGAGTTGATGTTTCCTCCTTGATGAGTGCTTTCATATTAATATTGTATTATTGTTGTGGGCTGCTAGTCATGAGTCATTACACTTAATGTTTTACAGTGTCATTCGAGAACGAATGTTCCCAAGTGGGCAATATTGTAACAACCCTCAAAATGAAGTAAGATAAAGTAGAGCCTCACATAGGTCCTATGCATTAATAACTTGTTAAAATAATGAAGAATAGCCTCTTTAGTCAGTTTTAAAGAGATTGGAAGTCAAACTTCAAGGGACGACCAAGACGTTCGGAAACTGGTCTTTTACGTGTTGGTGTCTTCTAGTATGTTGTTCATGTTTTTATGGGTTATTTGGAGTCTAAAATCAGTGGAGGTGACCCTAGTGTCTTAATAAATGTTTTTAGGGTCAAAACGTTCGGGTACGACTCCCCGGGACCACCCAAAGGGTCCCCGAGGAGGACCCCAACCTTTGGCCAAGCAAGCTTCCAAGGCAGCGTGAAATTGCTATTGGAGGGAGTGGCTCCACATCGCGGACCTGCTC
>NW_006242599.1:0-901 GCF_000226075.1 Solanum tuberosum
GAAGTTTAATTTAATAAATTTACATATATATGTATGTATATACATATACATATATACATATATACATGCATGTATATACATATATATATATATATATAAGACTTGATTTGTTAAACTACTCGAGGAGTATATATATATATATATACACACACAATATTTAACTACACATCAATAGAAGTTTAATTTAATAAATTTAATTTATCGATCAAGTTAATTTTATAAATTTAAATTATATAACTCCTAATTATATAAATTTAATTTTATTGATCAACAAAAGTTTTATCAATATCAAATTTTAATATATAAATCTCCTTTGAATTGATCATCGGTATTTCTTTAATTGGGTCTTGTCGGTATGGAACCTACCCTTCCGGAGTGAAGGATTGTCATCCTATAGTCGAGTGTTTTTAATTTGGTTTAGAGTCAAGTGATGAAGCTCATGATTCTGCCGTTAGTGAGAAGCAAGTAAACTCTATAACCCTAAACTAAAGGAGCAGGTCAAGTTCGTTCAGCTTGAGGGATAAATTACGTGGCTGAAAGCAGCTTCCGCTAAAACCATATCTGCTACTCTGATATTAGCTATTCGAGTCAAATCATAGGATTGAAAGCCGATTGCTACTTTCTTGCCTTGGGGCATCGCATTCTGGATAACGTAATAAAAAGTCTTTCTCTACTGTCTTCAGTCTGGTTTGCTTTAGAAGTAAGCAAGCAAAGACAAGTGGTAGCTAAGCGAGAGTGCTTGCGGTGATGAATAATCTTTTTATTAATTATCTCATATCTAAACCACTAGTGTATACGACTTGATTTGTTAAACTACTCGAGGAGTATACATATATATATATATATACACACAATATTTAACTATACATCAACATAAGTTTAATTTAATAAATTTAATTTA
>NW_006242600.1:0-900 GCF_000226075.1 Solanum tuberosum
AACAATCGCTTCAAAAACTCGGTTATTAGCCCCCAAACATACCATTTATATTATAGCACGGACCACATTATCTAGTATATTTAATATATGTGAATCTAAGTTAAAAAAATTTAAATACTTTTCAAGAGTTTTCTTTTTACAATAAAAAAAATGTATATAATAAAATGATTACACCTTTTTGTTTCTCCTTACATAAAAATATATATTAAATAAAATAATTACACCTTTTTATAAATGTGCAAAGGTACAATTTGTATCCATAGCGAAAAAAACATAAGAAAATTACATGTGATTAGAAGTGAAAGAACACAATATTTATTGTTGCAATTTATAATTAAAAATAAATAACATAAATATACTATTTTTCGTAAATATACTATTTTTAAGTAAAAAATATATACCAGTATATTATAGAGTTACAACAATCCGAAGTTCATAGAAAAATTAAACTTAAAAGGTATGTACCACAGAGATACATAAAAATATATACAATACACAAACCATTACAATTTTATTAATTAAAAAAGTAGAAGAAAAACTAAATCAATACGTAATGTTTAAGTTTTTGTCGATATCAACCTCACAAGTATATCACTATTTGAGAGTTTTCTTCTTCTTTTTTGAGTCTAACACAAGCATGAATATGATACTTTAATAAAAATGAAGGGAATTTTTGGATAGAAATTCATGAAACAAAAAATATAAATTTATATAGATAAAAATAGAGGAATGCCATAAAGTATCTTAACTTTTACATTTAATATTTAAGTATTATGAATATGAAAAGGTAAAGAATATGAGAGTCATAAATATTATTATGAGTAAAAATTAAATAAATGAGTGATGAAGGTAAAAATATTAAATCAAATGTGGTTGAAAAGGACAAATATAAAAGACATA
>NW_006242601.1:0-900 GCF_000226075.1 Solanum tuberosum
ATCCATAGGAAACTGCATTCTTGTGACTACTCGTATGGAATTGGTGGCATCCACAGTAGCAACAGATCTTCATATCTTGGGAAAGTTAACAGAAGATCATTGTTGGTCTATTTTCAAACAAAAAGCATTTGTTGATGGCAGGGTTCCAGAGGAATTAGCGAGCGGCCAACAAGATTGTTAAAATGTGTCAAGGTCTACCATTGGCTGCAAGTGTGTTGGGAGGCCTCTTACACAACAAGAAGGAAAAACATGAATGGCAAGCAATTCTTGATGGCAATCCCATTGTTGCAAGGTGAAGATGATAACAGAGAAAATAGCATTAAAAAAATCCTAAAACTCAGCTATGACTACCTACCATCTCCACATCTAAAAAAATGCTTTGCTTACTTTGCAATGTTTCCAAAAGATTTTGAGTTTGAAAAGGACCAACTAATCCAACTCTGGATGGCAGAAGGATTTCTCCGTCCATGTCAAGAGACCACCGTGATGGAAGACGTTGGGCACAGGTTTTTTCAAATCTTGTTGCGAAATTCCTTGCTGCAAGATGTTAAGCTAGATAAGCACAACAATATAACACACTGTAAGATGCACGATCTTGTCCATGATTTGGCTGGAGATATCTTAAAATCTAAACTATTTGATCCGAGGGGCGATGGAGGAGAAAATCTTTCTCAAGTGCGATACTTTGGATGGGACTCACCAAGTGATCAAATAGATGAGATAAATGAGCCAGGACGTTTGTGCACACTGTTTTGGAGAAGCAATTATATATGGGAAGACATGTTGTTGAGCTTTAAGTTCTTGAGAGTTTTAATTTTTTCCAGTTCAGGAATCAAGGAGTTGTCGGGCAAAATCGGGAAGCTGATATACTTGAGATATCTTGATCTCTCCAACACTAAG
>NW_006242602.1:0-900 GCF_000226075.1 Solanum tuberosum
GGTTCAAAGTGAATCCTCAAAAAGAAAATGAAAGTCGGTGGAACTGTTGACAGATATAAACCAAAGACAAAAATAAGGTCTTGATCTTTTCGACACATACTCGCCAGTAACTAGAATTACATTCATTTGGAAGTTAGTTGTATTAGCTGTGGTATATGACTTCCAAATTCATCAAATGAATGTGAAAACAACTCTCTTAAATGGAGAATTGGAGGAAGAAATTTACATGGAACAACCCGAGGGTTTTGTGGTTCCTGGCAAAGAAAAGAAAGTGTGCGAACTTGTTAAGTCACTTTATGGACTAAAACAAGCGCCCAAACAATGACATAAGATATTTTACCAAACTATGTTGGTAAATGGATTTAAGTATTGATGTATTGGATTGTTCTAAAGTATTGAGAAGTATTGATGTATATCAAGAAGTTTGCGCGATCAGATATAACATTTGCTATTAATAAACTGAGTCGGTTCACGAGTGATCCTAATCGAACTCATTATATGACAATGAAAAGAGTTTTGGAGTATTTAAGAAATACTTAAAACTATGTCTTGCATTTTAACAATATCCAACAGTATTGAAAGGATATTGTGATGCGAATTGGATCACCGGACAAATGAAGTGAAATCCACGAGTGGATTTGTATTTTCTCTTGGTAGAGGAGCAGTCTCTTGAAAATATTATTTTAAAAAAAAAAGAAAAAAAAAGGACATGTATCCCTAGCTCTAGATAAGGTCGGTGAATAAGTTGAAAGTCTCTGGAATTTCTTGATAGATATTATTTTTGGCCCAAACCTTTGGCATCAGTATGCATACACTTTGATAGTCAAGATGCTATAGGTAGGGTATGGAGAATGATGTATAACGGAAAGTCTAGTCATTTAGGACATAGATAAGATACCG
>NW_006242603.1:0-900 GCF_000226075.1 Solanum tuberosum
AACCAACCACCTTAAATTCTTTCTCTCTCTCTCTCTTAAAAAAAATAAACGTGTTAGGGTTTAGTGTTTTGCAAACGATAATCACACGTTGTATGTTATGCACCTAAATTATTTATGTTTCTAAAATGAGTTTCGGAATGCTTTTATGTTTCATCCCAGCTTTGGACGACTTGATTATGTCGTTTAGTCTCGTATTTTACACATTTGCATATTTTTGAAACGCATTTTGATCGAACCCGTTGAGGGTTGCCTACGTATCATGTTGAACATGAATCAGATCAGTACGTAGTTCGTGAATTTTTATTTTTTTTAAATTTATTTATTTTAGAGTAATATGTGTACATGAGTTGACCAAAAGCAAATCATTTTCATTCATTTTCAAATATTCTTAACACAATGATTTGAATAAAACATGAGAATAAAGTAGCTAAGATTAAGATAGACTCAAAACGATTAACGACAAATTGAAAAAAAATAAAAACTAAAATAAAAAATAACAACTAATAACTAAGAAAAGAAAATGGACTCGGAAAGAAATCAAATCCTCGGATCTCAATCATCCCCAAGACCCTTATAAATTCTAGCCAAGGCCTTTGGTAGATGTGGAGCAAGAACACGTGCCTGTTGGCCCAACCTCTCATCATTCTAGTGTAAATAACCAGCATAAACATCATTGAGTGCATCCCTGAGTTGAAGTACTCGATCTCTGGCTTCATTCATAATGTCATAACAATTCTGTAACCAATGTCGAGTAGTATTGACTTCATGCGTCAAATTCTCCTTCTGTTCCTGGAGCTCTTCAATTTGAAGGTGGAGTGCATCTCTCTCGGCTATCCTTTGACCTCTATCAACCTCACATTCTGCCTGATAAGCACTGAAACGCCTTGCTATTTCCCTTTC
>NW_006242604.1:0-900 GCF_000226075.1 Solanum tuberosum
TAGTGATTTGCCATTATTTTTAAGATCCATTCTTGATAGGTACCAAAATAATCAGTGGTATAAATCTCGATCGTACTTCAGTGACATTATTTTACTTGTGGGAATAATTCCATGCCAACTAGCACATTAATATCAATTTTGGAATTGTTAGCCTGTTATTTGTATTCAGTGGTGAATAAAAATTATTAAAATGAAGCAAAACAAATGTTATTTAATTAAAAATTATGTAAAATGAACCATAAATTCAAACACATGTCATTCATATATTAGGTTAGTATATACATTATATACGGATAATTTTTTTATCCTTAATAATTATGTACAGAGTATGGTAAGTAAAATAGGTGTTGCAACTTAATTTTATTAGTGCAATAATCCCATGAATGGTTCTCCACTGGCTGTCAAGTTTCAAGAGTCCTTTAAGCACAATGGACAATATTCTCAAGTAATATTTATTAATTTTACCAACTTCTCTAGTTGAAGCCACATTAAATAATAAATATCCTACAAATTGAATTATTGGCCATTTTTTATTTTTACTCAAAATTTATTTTGGAGACAAATAACAAATGTCTTTATTTAATTTGATACTTTACATATAATTCAGTGTAACACATATTATGTACTATATATTTTTGTTGATAGTACAAAAAAGAAAAGTGTTAAGAGTGACTTAATATTAGTTATTTAAAATGAATAAAACTTATTTGAGGTGTCTAAGGCGGTAGTAGGTATTCATTTTTTGTTTGTCAAAAATGCCCTTAGCAGGTCTATAAATTGGACATAGACTCATAGCAGGCAAAACACACAAACAAAGATGAAGTCGATTAATATTTTGAGTTTCCTCTTGCTTTTGGAAAGTTAATGATGAACAGTTGGTGGTAACTGGTGGTAAGGTAG
>NW_006242605.1:0-899 GCF_000226075.1 Solanum tuberosum
TATATATAAAAGGAGAAGAAAAAATAACACATGTCAATACCATAAATTTTCAAAATTTTAAATAATTAATAATCAATAATTAAATAATTAAAAATTATCCATTTTTAATTTAAAACAGTTTTAACATCACATTTTTACCCTATACACAAAAAAAAACTCCTTATTTATAGCAACTAAAAAATAAATATAAAATGTTATCTCCTTTTTCTCTCTATTTTATTAATATTATACTTATCCAAAATCCAAATCAACATCAAATTTTAAAATTAATTATTTGTAATTATATTATATAAATAAATTACAATTTAAAAAACAAAACAGTTATTTTGAAAAGCAAAATAACAAACTCCATATGATTTTAAAAACAGTATTTTTTTAAAGGTAAAAATTACAAAAAATAGAATTGCAAAAAAAAAAAAACAAAGACACGTTAATGTTTTTTACTTTTTTACTTTTTAAATTTTGATTTACGGAAATAGTAATAGTGATGCCTAAAATATAGGTAACAGATTAAAATAGGATAATTCTTTAACAGATTAAAATAGGGTAATTTATATCTATATCTATCTATATATAATAGGAGAGGAAATAGTGCCACATGTCATCACCACATAATTTCAAGATATATTAAATAATAAATACAACAATTTAATTTCTAGATATATTAAATAAAAAAAATAACAATTAAAAAAAATAATTAAAACAGCTTTTAGAATTCGTGTATGTTAAAAACGGTTGAAGTGGACTCTTTTTAAATAATAAGAAAATAAACTAAATATATTTTTTCCTAATAAAATGCAAACTAACTATGTTTTCATGTTTTAAATCACTACAACTTCTCACACAATTTACTTTATTTTTTAAAAAATAGAAGAGATAAAATTGTATGACAAAGAAAA
>NW_006242606.1:0-899 GCF_000226075.1 Solanum tuberosum
TATTCTTGGATTTGAAGTTTATATTTAACTAATTTTCTAACTTTTCGTGCTAGGCAATTGAGGAAACTCAACATCTAAAAAAGTTGATACAAGATTATATTGTTTCTTTCATCAAAGTAGGAGATAAGGTTGGTGCTTCTAAATTTCTAAAGTTCAAGTACAATTGTTTTCAATAATGTGTTTGTGTCCATCTAGTATTGATACTTAGCTTTAATTTAGAAAAAATATATTTGTTAACCAACACTAGTTGATCCTATTGATGGCAACATTGATTTTCTTTCAAGATCGATTTGTGTCCATCTAGTGTTGACACTTTAACTTTAAATTTTAGTAAATAATATATTTGTTAAGCATAAGTACCAACACTAGTTGATCCTATTGATGACAAAATTGATTTTCTTGCAAGGTCAATTTGTGTCCATCTAGTGTTGACACTTAGCTTTAAATTTAGAAATAAGATATTTGTTAAGCATAAGTACCAACACTAGTTGATCCTATTGATGGCAACTATTGATTTTCTTTCAAGATCGATTTGTGTCCATCTAGTGTTGACACTTTAACTTTAAATTTTAGTAAATAATATATTTGTTAAGCATAAGTACCAACACTAGTTGATCCTATTGATGATAAATTGATTTTCTTGCAAGGTCAATTTGTGTCCATCTAGTGTTGACACTTAGCTTTAAATTTAGAAATAATATATTTGTTAAGCATAAGTACCAACACTAGTTGATCCTATTGATGACAAAAATTGATTTTCTTGCAAGATCGATTTATGTCCATCTAGTGTTGACACTTAACTTTAAATTTAGAAATAATATATTTGTTCAGCATAAGTACCAACAGTAGTTAATCCTATTGACTTAGTTAATTGGTGGATTTAGTTAAAGTTGTTATGT
>NW_006242607.1:0-899 GCF_000226075.1 Solanum tuberosum
AACAGCCTCTCTTTGCTCAGCATTCCTCTGAAAAGCGTCACTCTGCACGATGTCCCAGCGGTGATCAAATTCTGACGTGTTAGAAGACCAAGAGTGCCCCGTGGTAGGACCATAGAGAAAATGGCTAATGGTGGTGGGTGATATGTCCACCGGACACCCTCGCACCAATGTGGATGTGAGCGGAGCCTGAGCAAGTGGCTTTGACCGCTTGGAAATGGAACCGCGGAGAGTGGCAGCATAGGAGGCATAGAACTCCCAGACAATCTCTTCGCTATATGTCCCTGGGTCTCGAGCCATCCAGTCACACTTGTGAAGTTTGAACAGCCGGTGAATATATGGAACAGTATGCAAGCTCCTGTGAGGACTCTACGCTCCTCTGTAATTTTCTGGCCATCTTTGTTTGTCATTGACCATCTTAGCATCCCGATAGATTTACCATTGACCTTCTACACACCACCTATTCAGCTCCCCTGCTATAGGAGCAGGGACATCGTACCTGCGGGAACGATATTAGTGCCAAAACTAACCATATGCAACAAAAGAAATTTTTAGAAATGATAACGACCCTAAACTAAGTCTAAATTATATTTTTTGACAGATGCTACCGTGGTCATCCACGGAGGAGACCTACGGTCCGTAGGCTGATCTACGGTCCGTGGATCTCTTCCGTGGATCAGGGGGCCTGACAGATAAGTCGCAGATTGAAACCACGAAAGTGCAGAACGGTCCATAGATGGATCTACGGACCGTAGTCCACCGCCGTGGTTTTACACTTGGTGAAAATTTGCAGGTGCATCCAATGACGAACCCCATCTACGGTTCGTAGATGGATCTACGGTCCGTAGACGGGGTGTTGTGGAAGACATCAGTGCCAGGTAGCATATAGTATTTACGATCAC
>NW_006242608.1:0-899 GCF_000226075.1 Solanum tuberosum
GGATTCATAAATCCATTTTGGTGCCTTTATACTTTTGACATTAAAGTACTCTATTCACAAAGTGCAAGTAAATACCCAGACCAAGCAGTGATTATAATGCCAAGTTACTGCAACTAGAATACTAAAATTAGTCTGTTATGTCATCAACTCCAGCATCAATTTCCATTAGTGGCTGCAATTTTCAGCAGCACCACAATTTTTCACTACTTATTCTTTGCTCTTTTTTTTTTGACATGTTGGATAGCATAGTGGCCACCTGTAAAGAAAATATAAATGTTCTATTATTCAAAAGGAGAGTGAAGCCAAAAATAATAAAATGTAAGATATTACCTGTCCCACAAGGCTTAAGTTTAATTTTACGCTTCTCTCTCCTTGATGGTTCACCATCTTGATTATTCGTATCATCGTCTTCATTTGCATCCTTTGGATCATTATCGTCCACTTGATTATTCGGGTCCTCTAAATTATTAATGGCATCAGGGGTCTCAATGATCATTGGCACAGGCGATGAGGTAAAGTTTGGGACATTCTCAAAATTTTGAGGTTGATAATTACCAACGACATTCTCAAGTGATGAAAGACTTGGATGACTTGATATTTGTAGATTCTGTGGCATCACATATGGCGTGATATCTGTTTGTGACAGTTGATATGTCATATTTGATGCCTGAGTGAATTCATGAGTGTAGTCTCTTGAAATGGAACCAATATTATAATCAGATGTTGCTTGATAATCTTCTGGGACTGCTTGGGCATTTTCTGTGGCCTGATCCATTTCAACATGTGCTTGTCCTCTTTCAACAGCACGTTCTCTTCTACCAGCAACACCACCTTTTCCTCGCCTACGAACTGGGGGATGTAACTGGGTAGGTTGTACCATATCTCTTCTATAATCGGCT
>NW_006242609.1:0-898 GCF_000226075.1 Solanum tuberosum
AAGGATGCTTAGTCTTAAAGAAGGAAGCTACTATGTACGTTGAAGTTGTATATGGCATTATTGTCCAAAGACTTCAACCACATGATCTATAATATGATCACATGAGTTTATGAGTGAAATGATTGTGTTACATGAGCCATGGTTGTATCTATATTATATATGTTGAATTCTAGATGTATTGACTCAATGTGGCTCTTAAATGAAATATATGTGTATTATGTGTTACTATGGTATTATGTACATACTTATGAACACTTGAGAAGGAAGTGTCTATGATGATAATGTATCTATGGTGTTGATTGAAAGGTTAGTTCTCATATGCACCTTTACATACTAATATGCATGAAATGTATGTGATCATGTTGATCCACTTGAAAGGTGGAGGTGTTTAGTTATTGTGTATATTGTGGTATTGATGCAAGATCCTTCATCCCTATACCCTATGCACTTGACCATGTATGAAGTATGTAAGTATGCTTATGATAGTATTGTTGTGTAAAATGAAAGGTCATTCTCATACACACACTACGAATGATAATATGAAAGGTTTACTCATTTATTGATGGTTCTAAAGTGAAAGGATATTCTCACTTATTGAATCTTTGAGCTATTCTGATGAATGTAGGTTTGAGTGCCTAGTGCATTCTCTTATAACCTTGAACTTAAGTAAAAGACTTAATGTAACTTTTAAAGGGAATTATGCTTAGCACCGAACGGATATGAAAGTGAGATGGGAGCTTTTAGTTTTAGCAAGTCTGGCTTCCCAATGTATGTTGTCTCATGGGATGGAAACCTTCTACGTTTAGCAAGTCCAGGTTTCTAGTAGCAATCCCCATATCCCATAACTATATGCACACAAAGGACTTAGCTAGTGGATCCACCTAAAAGCTAGGAGGTA
>NW_006242610.1:0-898 GCF_000226075.1 Solanum tuberosum
ACCCTAAACTCTAAACACCAAACCCCAAACCTTACACTTAAACCATAAACCCAAAACCTTAAACCCTAAACACAAAATCCAAAACCCTAAACTATAAAACCTAAACCCTAAACTATAAACCTTAAACACTAAACCCTAAACACTAAGCCCTCAATCATAAATCGTCAAACATAAATCTAAACCATAAACCCTAACACTAAACCGTAAACCCTAAACTCTAAACACTAAACTCTAAACCATAAACCTTAAAAAATAAACCCTAACTCTAAACCCTAATCCCTAAAGCCTAAAGCCTAAACCCTAAACCTTAAACGCTTAATCAAAAAATCTAAACCCTGAACCATAACCCATAAATTCTAAACCCTAACCCTAAAACCTAAAACCTAAACCCTAAACCTTCAAGTCGAACTCCTAAACCCTAAACCTAAAACACTAAACCATAAACACTAAACCTTAACTATAAACTCTAAACTCCATACCCAAAACCCAAAATCCTAAAACCTAAACCTTAACTTAAAACACTAAAACCTAAACCCTAAACCCTAAATCCTACACCATAAACTCTAAACCATAAAGCTTTATCCCTAAAGCCTAGACCCTAAACCCAAGACTCTAAACCCTAAACCCTAAACAATAAACTCTAAATTCTAAACTCCAAACCCCAAACCTTACGCCTAAACCCTAAATCCAAAACCCTAAACACTAAACCTAAACCATAAACCCGAACCCTAAACCGTAAATACTAAACCCTAAACCCTAAAGATTAAACCATAAACCCTCAACTCTAAACCCTAAAGCCAAAAGCCTAAAGCCTAAACCCTAAAGCCTAAAGCCTAAACCTTAAACCCTAAAGCCTAAACCGTAAACCCTAAACCGTAAACCCTAAACCCTAAACCCT
>NW_006242611.1:0-898 GCF_000226075.1 Solanum tuberosum
TAAAACGAGCATAACTTTTTACTCGAAGGTCGGAATTGAGCAAACTCGGTGGCGTTGGAAATTAAATTCAATTATCTATCATATCATAGGTCATGGGGCACCTAATTACTTTAGTGCTAAAATTTATGACCATCTGAAATTGACTCATTAAAATTTTCAGCTAACTGGTTGCTGACCCTCATCTACAGTTGCCATCCACGGACCGTGGATCGAACGACGGTCCGTGCTGGTCGATCATAGTTTGCGTCAAAGGTTGGGTAAAGGGGTTCTCGATCCACGAACACAAAGCACGAACCGTGTTTTGATCTACGGACCGTGGGTCTATCCGTGAGTCGGGACTTCGCCAATTTTTCTAAGCTGGTTTGGGGAAGGGTTGAAGTGTTGAACCACGGACCACCAGCACGGGCCGTGGTCGGACCTACGGTCCGTGGATGGTAACGGTGGGTTGCACCTGCAACTTCTCAAAATCTGTAATTTTGGTCCGTTTCGGATACGGGGTGTTACATCGTGGGTCAGTTAGAGGCTTCATAGATAGACAATAGAGTTTTAGAAGTATGTTAATTTATTTTGTTAAATGTTTTAAAGACTTGAGTTGCCTATTTTTGGCTAGTTGAATACTATTTATATTCAGAGTAAATCATTTGAGTTAAAGCTTTATATTTGAGTTTCATGAATTCTATTCAGTTTTAAGCTTTGTATGCTTGAGTTAGTCTTCCATTTGTAGTCAGCCAGGATGAGGGTTCGCTTGGGGATCAGCAATGGTTCTCGAGTGCCGGCCACGTCCAGGGTGTAGGCTCAGGTCGTGACAAACTTGGTATCAGAGGACAGGAGTCCTAGGGTGTCTATGAAGCTGTGTCAGTATGGTTTAGTTTATGGTTGTGAGGGCCCCACTTCTATA
>NW_006242612.1:0-898 GCF_000226075.1 Solanum tuberosum
CCAATATACCTTGCCAAGGGTATAAAGGCATGACTTTGCAAGATCACTAAATATAATGCCCACAGAGAGGACTTATTTACCTGCGGGGCACATTGTTCTGGGACTATACGGGTACACTGAACCCTAGTCCACTCGGTCTAAGCCTACTCCCAACTAGCAATTTGAATAAACAACATAACTGAATTATACTGGATAGCTCATTATTTTGAAATGCTAACTGAGAATGCAACATTTTAGTACTAGTAACGAAACATTCGAAATCTTAGGCTTGTATATGTGTATCTGACCTAGCTAGTGTAATTCATCAACTAAATGAATTTACACCACTAGGGTTATGAGTTTCATGCAAAAAGCTAAGCACAATGTCACGAAAACATGATAATATGATTTGGAATACCGTAACTTCTAAATCACAACAATTTATCTACAGTTCTAGAAACCTTAAGTCTAAACAATACATAGGGATTCAAGATTCTAAATGAATTCTAGGGACCTAATGGATGAAAGGAACCTACTAGTGAAATCCCACATATGTGGTGACGAATTTCACGGAGAAATCTTTTGATTTCGAGGCTGCAACTGAAGAAAACCTGTTGCGTTCTTGGAGAGGGCTGCTCGACTTTTCTCTATTGTTTTGCTCTAAGATCTATGATTTTTTTGTGAAAGATCGATTAGGGTAGGTTCTGATTAAGTTAATAGGCTTAAACTGACAAAAACTATGTAGTTTAGGGGTTAAACGACGTAGTTTAGGTGTCCAAGGCGTAGGGGAAAAGATCAAGCAACCCCTAACTTAAAATCTGGCGAGGCTGACCACGGGCCCTATGAAGGACTGTCAAAGGGACCACGAACCGTCAAGTGGGTCGTGGTCCTTGGTCCAGTGGCTACTGGTTCTGGGTGG
>NW_006242613.1:0-898 GCF_000226075.1 Solanum tuberosum
TAGTGTCTGAAGTTAAGGAGAAACAAGACCAAGATCCCATTTTGCTCAAATGAAAGGCAAATGTTCATAAAAAAAAAGTAATGGCTTTTGAACAAGGAGATGGTGTATTAAGATATCAAGGTAGGTTGTGTGGACCAAGGGTGGATGAACTCCAAGAGAGGATCATGGAGCAAGCTCATAGCTCCAGATATTTTATTCATCCGAGTTCCACAAAGATGTATTGGAACTTGAGAGAAGTTTATTGGTGGAGTAGTATGAAGAAGGGCATTGCAAAGTTTGTTGCTAAATGTCCGAATTGCCAACAAGTTAAGGTAGAGCATCAAAGTCCCGGTGGTGTGGCTCAGAATATAGATCTTTTGGAATGGAAGTGGGATATGATTAATATGGACTTCATCACAGGTTTGCCAAGGTATCGCAGGCAGCATGATTCTATTTGGGTGATTGTTGATAGAATGACAAAGTCAACCCACTTTTTGCCGGTAAAGACTACTCATTCGGCAGAAGATTATGCTAAGTTGTATATTCAAGAGGTAGTTAGGCTTTATGGGGTTCCAATATCGATTATTTGAGATAGGGGTGCACCTTTTACTGCACAATTCTGGAAATCTTTTCAGAAAGGTTTGGGTTCGAAGGTGAACTGGAGTACTGCTTTCCATCCTCAAACTGATGGGCAAGCAAAACGCACCATTCAGACCTTTGAGGATATGTTGAGGGCTTGTGTGATTGATTTCAAAGGAAATTGGGATGATCACCTACCTCTCATTGAGTTCGCTTACAACAATAGTTACCACTCTAGCATCCAAATGGCTTTATGAAGCTCTTTATCAGAGAAGATGTAGATCTCCTATTAGATGGTTTGAATTTGGTGAAGATGGGTTGATAGGACCAGACTTAGTTC
>NW_006242614.1:0-898 GCF_000226075.1 Solanum tuberosum
TCTAACGACGGATTTAGGAGAGGAAGACCACATTCCATCGCTGTATATTACATACATTACGAGAGACACAAATTAAACCAAAAAAAATCATCAAACTTTTATATATAAGTATAGTAGTGTTGGAATATATATCAACCTATGTAATCAAGGATGATGAATCCATCAGAACAACGTCCCGTTGCATTCTGGTAAAAATTCATCCCATAAGGAAGTTTTCCGGTTTTAGTTTGAGCTCCACAATAGCTCTCTCTCAGACAGTTTCCAGTATCCGAAAGTGAATCACCAAACTGATAAATTCTATCAATTCTGCATTTCTGTAATTTTGGTTTTTCAAGCTTTATTAATAATATTTTTTGTGTATCATCATCATCATCTCCTTTGATCAGTTGAAGAAGCAACAAACTGATTAAGAGATGAATCACTACCACTCTCATTACGAATGCCATGAAGCACTACCACTCTATTATTGCAAATAAAATGTTTGGATTATATAGAGAGGGAGAAAACGTTATTAATTTCCATAGGATGAAAATAGGACGTATGACCAAAAACAAAAGCAATGAAATATAAGCAATTAATACTGTTGTTATCTTTTACAGCTAGATAACACATTCAAACGAAAGAAAAATTATAAGCCCACAAAATAATATTCTATCATTTCGATAATAGTGGTTTATTATTGACTTGCTGCCTTAATAAAAAATAAATAATAGAGTAATATTACAAAACTATCTCTTGGATATAATAAATTTAATGCTTTGAAAATGTTTTAGATATTGAATAATATGGATAAAATAGTACAACAAGTAAATTATCTCTTAATTTTTCAAATTTAACAAATATTGTTTGGCAACTATTTTTAATAGGAAAAATTATATAAAATAGCAAACTATTAATT
>NW_006242615.1:0-897 GCF_000226075.1 Solanum tuberosum
AAGATACATAGTTTCGCTAGAGAGACGGGATTGGAGAAGAATCCTTCGGTGCAGACAGCTCTTATAGCCATGTATGCTAAATGTGGAAGCTTAGTTGATGCTCGTTTGTGTTTCGATCAGATAGACCCAAGGGAGAAGAAATTGGTTGCTTGGAATACAATGATTACTGCTTACGCATCCCATGGTTGTGGGCGGGAAGCTGTTTCAACGTTTGAGGATATGTTACGAGCTGGTATACAGCCTGATAAAATCACATTTACAGGTTTGTTATCAGGTTGTAGCCACTCAGGTCTTGTGGATGTTGGACTGAGATATTTCGATTGTGTGAGTTCGGTTTACTTTGTGGAGAAGGGACATGACCATTATGCTTGTGTGGTTGATCTTCTTGGTCGTGCTGGACGATTAGTGGAAGCATATAACCTCATTTCTCAAATGCCAATGGCAGCAGGACCAAGCATTTGGGGTTCCTTATTAGCAGCTGGTCGAAGCCATCGCAACTTAGAAATTGCAGAATTAGCAGCTAAAAAGTTATTTATCTTGGAACCAGACAACAGTGGGAATTATGTTGTGCTCTCTAATATGTATGCAGAAGCTGGAATGTGGGAGGAGGTGAATCACTTAAGGATCCAACTGAAATCACAACGTATTATGAAGAGTCCTGGATGTAGTTAGATTGAATTTGACGGGGAGGCCCATTTGTTCCTTGGAGGAGATACATCTCATCCACAGGCAGAGCAAATATACATGTTTCTGGAGGCACTGCCCGCCAAGATAAAAGCAGCTGGTTACATGCCAGATACTACTTTCGCTTTGCATGATGTGAGTGAAGAGGAGAAAGAGCAAAACCTAAGTAGTCATAGTGAGAGGTTGGCAATTGCCTTTGGCATTCTTAATACA
>NW_006242616.1:0-897 GCF_000226075.1 Solanum tuberosum
GCGGACATGCAAAGGCGATATCCTTATCTTTTCCACTTCACTCAAGCCTAAGGTATTAATCTAAGCCCTTTATAAAATCTCAGGTCTTAAGTTCAGCCCCATGTCATTGCATACATTCATGTTTAAGTTGACAAGTTCATTGTGGTTTTACAATTATGTTGAAGTTTTTGAAATAAGGTGTAAGTGCATTGTTGCATCCTTATGTGGGCTGATATTGCCATGTTTGTGTCCCTCATGTACGTTTCTTTAATATTAGGGGACGAATGTTCCCAAGGGGGAGATATTGAAACGACCCCAAAAATGCCCGAAAATGTGCTTCGGAAACACCTATAATTGTAATTTCCCTATATCTCAAAATCCGTGCATGACTTTAGAAATTCGACTATATATTCTTATTCGGGGGTTCAAATTGAGTGAGAAATGGGTCTAACCCGAATTTTAGAGCAACCGTATCAAAATTCGAATATCGCAAAAAATGCGATTTAGAGGGTCAACTTTAAAGAGGCATATCTCTTAGCACACAAGGAGCTGGAAGAGCCACAACCTATTAAATTAAATCTCTGTGCGTTATCTTTCCAACTCACTTGGTTTCACCTCATTTCAAGTTAGGATGAGGGAGTTATGACCATTTTCGTAAAACTTGTCTGTGCAGATTTGCAATTTCCAGTAGGTTTTTTTTTTTAGCGGGTTGGAGACGTTTTTTATAAATGTCCCATACTTAGTCATATTTTTTTACTTCAAAACACTCTCTAAGCCCTCTCCAAAATTCCACCAAGATCTTCAACCAAATTAAAACATCTCAAGCTCTAATTCCAGATTCAAGACACAATCTCAAGTTTCAATTCTCCATTCCAATCTTCACAAGGATTCTCCAAAGTTGAGGTATGTGGGTTTGAT
>NW_006242617.1:0-897 GCF_000226075.1 Solanum tuberosum
TTAGTCCGTCGCTTTTTATTAAAAATAATTATTTATATATTAAACAATAACCACGCTGTCCGAAGTTTTAATTTATTTTATTTTATTAATTAGTTTTTAAAAAAAGCGACGGACGACATCTCTTAGTCCGTCGCTTTTTGGTCAAAATATCTAGTCAAACATTTTAAAAAAGCAACGGACATCGTCTCTTAGTCCGTCGCTTTTTATTTAAAATATTTTTGTTTTAATTTTTTTTAAAAGCGACCGACGGCATCGCTTAGTCCATCGCATTTTTCGCGTATTTTTGCTAATTAATTATTTTATATAGATAGCGACGCAGTCTGTCGCTTTTTATTAAAAATAATTATTTATTAATTTAAAAAAAGTCACGCCGTCCGTTGCTTTTTGTAAATTTTAATTATTATTTTTTTTTAAAATTATCGACGGACAACATCTTTATGTCCGTCGCTTCTTGGTCAAAATATCTGGTCAAATATTTTAAGAAAGCGACGGACAATGTCTCTTAGTCTGTCGCTATTTGGTCAAAAAGTTGGTCAAACATTTTTTTTAAAAAGCGACGAACATAGAGACGTTGTCCGTCGCTTTTTTAAAAAAATATCTGCACTAGCAGACGCGATTTTCCTCATTTCTCCATATAAAAAACAAAATTGAGAAATATTTTGATTTAATTTTATTTAAAATCTTCTTCCGGAGAATGGTTTTGTGTAAAATAAAAACAAAAAAAAATATAATACCGACTTCCAGATGTCGGTAAAATTAAATAGTATGTAATAAATTAATATTTTCAATTAACTTTAAATAAATCGTCCTCCGAATGACGGTTTTATATAAGTTTAAAACTAATTTAATATAAAATACCAACCCCGATGTCAATATTATTTAATTAACATGATTACT
>NW_006242618.1:0-897 GCF_000226075.1 Solanum tuberosum
GATGAATGGGTCTGAACCATCAGTATTGCCAGAAGTATAAAGGTGAGTGTTGACACCCAATTTTGACCATCCACGATAGGAATTAATTTTGAGCTTCTTGAAATTCCAAACGATTTGAAATAAGTGACTCTATAAAAATTCAAAATATTTTTTCAAGTTATTCTAAATAGTTTTGTCACTTATTATAATTTTTAGACAATACTTATATTTCATATAATTAATATATTTCAAGAATATTCCAAAATTGTCTCAAAAAGATTTTTGTTAAATATTCAATTGAAGTAATTGGGTTTAAAGTGTATTTATAATTTTATGTTATTTAGCTTATTAGCTTAATTATTTTATTTTGCTAATTCGAGAAGCGTGTTTAAGTTGTGATTATAATTTTAGATTAATTAGTTTGCAATTTTATTTTGTTGAAGTTAAGAAGCTTTTTATTTAATTTATATTAATTCATCTTATTTAAATATTTTGGTCGAGTTCTTCAATTAAATTCAAATCGGCTAAGTTTTAACTTCAATCGGTTCTACTTCTAATTCTTTACCAATTTCTCCAACCCTTTTGCAAGACCGAATTTGGACCCTTTTTTTTTCCTATTTATTTGTTTGTCAATGGCCCAAGTATAATTTTCCTTAATTAGTAGCCCACAACCCCTTATTCTTACCAATTCTCCAACTATACAACAACATACGTATAATGCCAAAGTGCCAACAGTCGGTTGCATTTTTCAATTAACTCTGGCCCACTTCCAATTCCTAACTTCCACTCAAATTCTCTAGCCCACGCCCCTTTAATTTCCCCTTTGACCCAGCCCACATTTTTCAACCCATACCCGGCCCATTTCCAATTCTAAAAGAACCTAAAATTTCCAGAACTCCTTCAGATTAACAACAACGT
>NW_006242619.1:0-97 GCF_000226075.1 Solanum tuberosum
TGATTCTATTATATAAGTAAATTTTTTGTTTTCATCTTAAAAGTATAGTTTAGGTAAGTTTTTACATAATAGCTTTATTTTTTGTATTTGTGTTTGG
>NW_006242619.1:638-897 GCF_000226075.1 Solanum tuberosum
AATGTTGTAAGTTTTTTAGATTCTTCTTCTAACTTTAAGTGGTAAAA
The DNA here is from genome assembly GCF_000226075.1 of Solanum tuberosum. NCBI lineage: Eukaryota > Viridiplantae > Streptophyta > Magnoliopsida > Solanales > Solanaceae > Solanum > Solanum tuberosum. Next base: position 686 of record NW_006242619.1, read on the forward strand.
TCCTGATTTGCAGTCAAATTTGCTTAAATAATTATATCATTGTATTTGTCCTAATTTTAATTTTTTATTTGATATTGGGTAATTATATGTTTTAGTTTTTGCATTTAAATTTCTATAATCAATAACCATTCTGCTTTTTCCTCTTTTTTGTTCACTATGTTTATTTACGATAAATGGCGGGCTTGTGTGCTTACTATTGGTTTCTTGTTTAT
>NW_006242620.1:0-897 GCF_000226075.1 Solanum tuberosum
GCAGGCTTGGAGTGGAAGGAGACCAGCTGTAGATCACTTCAGAATTTTTGGATGCATTTCCTATGTACATGTCCCAGATGTAAAGAGAAAGAAGCTTGATGATAAAGGCGTTAAGTGTGTCTTTCTTGGTGTTAGCAACACGTCGAAAGCATACAAGTTGTTTAATCCTTTGACAAAAAGGATTGTGACTAGTAGAGATGTTGTTTTCGATGAACACAATACATGGAACTGGGATGAAAAGTTATCTAATCAAGTTCTATGCAATGATGAATCTGAGGAAATAGCTCCAAGGTCTGAAATTCCAGCAAATATTGCTCCAACTGCTGAAGATTTGCCACCTGCAGAAGCACCTATTGAAACAGAACAAGCTGTCCCTCGAGTCCGAAAAAGACCTGTATGGATGAAAGATTATCAGGTAACCGGTGTTAATATCAATGATGAGACAATTGCTCATTTTGCACTATTTGCAGATTGTGACCCAATAAGTTTTGAAAGTGCTGCGCAAGAAAAAAAATGGAAGGAGGCAATGGATGTTGAAATCTCAGCAATTGAGAAAAATAACACCTGGGAGCTTACTGATCTACCAAAAGGGCAAAGGACCATTGGAGTTAAATGGGTTTATAAAACTAAACTCAATGAGAATGGTGAAGTTGATAAGTACAAGGCGCGCTTAGTGGCCAAGGGATATAAGCAAGAGTATGGTGTGGATTACAAAGAGGTCTTTGCTCCAGTAGTCAGACTCGATACCATCAGGTTGGTGGTGGCATTGGCAGCCCAAAACAAATGGCCAATTTATCAATTGGACGTGAAATCAGCCTTCCTACATGGAGAATTGCAAGAGCAGGTATATGTCGATCAACCCCCTGGTTACATTAAGTATGGTAGCGAAAATAAAGT
>NW_006242621.1:0-897 GCF_000226075.1 Solanum tuberosum
GACTAAAACAGATTGGTTAAAAATTAAGAAGGCATTAGTTTTATATCTAGAAATATTAGACACTCAAGACCTAGCGGATAGACTTTGTAATCACGGGGGTTTATATTCATCAAATCGACCAACCTTAGTCAACCCAGAATTATTAAGTGCTTTAAAGTGGGAACTACATAGTATAGATAGTAGTATCCAACAAGCAAATAGACGTATAGAAGTTCAAAGAAATCATATTAGTAATTTAAATTTTCCCTTAGGATAAATAACGTAGTACTCTTACTAGGTAAAGTATATGTCATCTAGACTATATAAGAAAAAATTTAGGCCATACGAAAAACAGGTTATAATTGACCAAGAATATCATTGGTATCTATTAAGAATAAGACAGAACTATAGAGATATATACGATTTTTTAATAGAACAAAGACAACTATATTTGGAACAATTACGGTTATTTTCGGACTTGTTAAACTCAAATCAGATATCTCTTATACATCAAGAAATAAGACAGATAGATTTACAAATACCTACAGTAGGAGCTAGAGTTTATCACTACATAAAAGAAATTAGAAAAGAAACCCAAGATTTGAAAAATAGAACCTTATATTTAGCATAATAGGAAGTATTAAGAAATTAGAGTACTTAGATTTAGAAATATTTTCAGAAAAGAAATATCGAAGATTAGGAAAGTCAGGATCACTACTCAAGTGTAATTTCGCAGAAGGAGAACATATATTACATAGTGAGAATCAACATCTAAATACAGTTACAGATTTGATAATAAACTTAGCAGAACATAGTCAGTCCAAAGACAGCAGATTCCTAAAGACAATAGAAACCATAGAAACTCTGCAGCAAAAACAAAGTAAATCATTAGAAAAAATAGAACAAAATTTTGACTTT
>NW_006242622.1:0-897 GCF_000226075.1 Solanum tuberosum
TATAAAATAATAAATAGTTCAACATGAGTTTAAGATGTGAAAATAAAGAGTTTTTTCGAGATCTTCCAAATTCTTTTTCATCTTTAATTAGATCTTTGAAATTCTTTTTCATCTTTAGTCAAAGATATTTGAAAATTTCTTTTAGTGACACGATGAAATATAAATTGAAATAAATGGGGTTTCAAAATTTTAGGTTTCATGAAAAAAAGAATATTTTGATAAAAAGTGTTTTCTGTTTTTAAAATATCATTTGGTGTGAATTTAGAATAGATTTTTCTACCATCCTTTTCTTGAAAAATTGTTATTTACGATTTATTTTATCACCCTTTTCTCTCTCCTTTTTGTTATCCATAGGTCTCAACTGAATTTGTCTCTTGTGGACAAGCAATAATAACGACTATGTGTTAACCCTGGATAAATTTGAGTTGACTACGTGAATATTCACTAATTTTGCTATTTGGTATAAGCTCAACATATATAATTAACTAATACGATATATTTTTTTTCTATATTTTACGTCACATTAGATGTTTTTAGATATGACTTAAGACACTCCTAAAAAGCATAAGACCTAACTTAAATTTGTTATAATGACAAATGTGTATAGGTGAATTGAGTTTGATTTGTATTTTTTAAATAATTTTTGTAAGTCTTCATTGGTAAAAAAATAGGTATAGTAATGGAAATGGAGTTATTCTATAGATTCGTAATTACTAACTATTACCACCTTTCACGATAACTAGACGCTCCATTTATGTTACTACATGAGTTTAACTCTTTTTGAATATATATTTCTTCAAATAAATATCTTTTTTACGTCCTTATGCAATATAGTTGGAACCAAATAATTCACTTGTTCTTGTATCTTGATATGTTGTTTCTTTTCATTTGCAATTA
>NW_006242623.1:0-142 GCF_000226075.1 Solanum tuberosum
GGAAAAAATAAAGGCACCAAAAATAAAAGAGAAAAAATTTGAAAAGACAAAATCGAGAAAAAGAGAAGAAAAAAGCTCAAATTTGTCCAACAATGGTGTTTGAGTGAAAATAAAGAAGAAAGATGGCCTTTAAAGGTCAAAA
>NW_006242623.1:604-896 GCF_000226075.1 Solanum tuberosum
TATATTTAATACCAATCTCCTTATTTCTTTTGTTGTTACCGAATCTTGTATTTTTCTTGTTAGCCATCATTTTACTTGTGTATTATCTGTTCTTATAATGAATTTGTTATATACAATATATAGTTCGAATGATGATAAACACTTATATACTGAATATAATTCTTTTCTATTTATTTCCCATTTTATATCTGTATTATGAAATGTTCCCGAATAATACCTGCAATGATGTTCTATGGTAGTGCCATCATACCTGTATTTTAATATTCCTCCATAACTTTTTTCACTCGCATCT
>NW_006242624.1:0-896 GCF_000226075.1 Solanum tuberosum
AGGGCAACATTGGCCATGGCCTACTCGCATCAACCAGTCATCATCGATCATGGCATGAGCGCATCGGCCAGGCGACATAGGCCGTGGCATGCCAACATCGGTTGTGGCCTACGTGCATCAGCCAGACGACATAGGCCGTTGTTAGCCCACATAGGTTGTGGCCTACGCGCATAAGTTAGGTGAGATAGGGCATGGCATTTGTGCATCGGCCAATCAATATAGGCCGTAGACTGCCCGCATAGGCGATGGCTTGTGCACATCGATCAATCGACGTCGAACGTGGCCTTCTTGCATCATCCGTGGCCTACACACAACGGTCAGCCGATGTCGAACGTGGCCTACCATCATCGTCCGTGGCTTGCACACATCCGTTAGCCGAGCGTGGCATACACACAACGGTCAGCCGTTGTCGGACGTGGCCTACCATCATCGTCCGTGGCTTGCACACATCCGTTAGCCAATGTCGGACGTGGCTTGCTTGTATCATCCGTGACCTGCACACACTGGTCTACCAACGTCGAATGTGGCCTAGACCTATCGCCCGTGGCCTGCACCTATCGGTTAGCCGACGTCGAACATGTCCTTCCCGCATCGTCTGTAGCCTACAAGCTTCGTCCGTGGCTTGCACACATCGGTCAGCCGATGTTGGATGTGGCCTGCCATCATCGTCCGTGTCCTACACTGTCATGACCCGGGCTAGCCCCTACACGTAACACGGCGAACTTGACGTCGAAGGGGTCTCATACAAGGCCTTAACATACGTCATTGCATAAAATGCAGAAAATTAAAACTTTTTCTTCAACAATCGAGGTCACTTTTATAAAAATAGAAAGGAGTCTACACACTGTCTCATTGGCCATCGACTATAATCACTCACTGAAACATATAGGGATCCA
>NW_006242625.1:0-895 GCF_000226075.1 Solanum tuberosum
TTCGGCAACTGACTTTCTGATTAACTCTTTAAGAATATGAGATTCATTATGTTGTGTAGAAAATTGATCATAAAGAGACAAAAGAGAGTTATAAGTGAAAACCCTTGCTGGCACCATAAAACAAGATGGGGAAAAAGAGTCTTATCAGTGAAAACTTTCACAGGCACCATAAGGCAACAACAGAGAGGATCTTATCAGTAAAAAAATTCACGAGCACCTTAAGATAATGAGAAAGAACAAGATGAAAATTGTTAATTTGAGGGAACCTGGAAAGAGCACCACTTGTCAACCCCTCTACATGAAGTGTTGCTAGCATACATAAGTCAATTTCAAATTCATAATGGTTCAGAATTTGGCAACTCAAACAAATCAAGAGTCAAATACAAAGTGCATGTCATCATTCATTCAAAGTAGACATATGGCTCTAGATAAGTTCTCTTTGTCTTTTTCCTCAAAATGGATACCCTTTGTTAAGTATAAGTCTGTCTTACTTAAATCTTTTAATATTCTCAAATCGAACATTTTTTAGCCCCTTTTAATTAATCTTGTTTCAAAGAAAAGCAAAAAGGTTGCAATGCTCACGACATTCCCCAAAAGGCAAAGTTGAGTACCTGAGTCGATATGGCATTGATCAAGGACTGAAGAGACCTGGGATATTTTCCCAAAAAAATTCGTGAGAAGGAATACGATAAAATCTCTCAAGTCATGAGAAAAATTTTGAAAGGGAAATTCGTTCTCCAGGAAATCAATTGCACCATGACATTTAGTAGTACCAAGAACATTAAGGTATCTCATTAACAAAGAGGAAGCTTTAGAAAAGTGGTTTAGACAAGGATTTGAGTTAGAATTTGACAAATTGGTCGAAAGTATGGTCAAGTCATCAGAACATCAAGGC
>NW_006242626.1:0-895 GCF_000226075.1 Solanum tuberosum
AGTGTCAACCGGCTTGGGACCCACTGGATGAATATATTCTGCCGCTGTTAATCGCTCAAACAGCTTTGTTCGACTTTCAATAAGCGGAGTGAAAATTCTGGCGGGCTTCTTCTCAAATCTAGGACGGGGGGATCGTAATTGCTTTGTTGAGGGGGAGGCATTTGGCGATAATTTGGAGCATTCGGACGGGGGGCTTGATATCTGGGATATGAGTTGGTTTGGTAGTTTGGTTGTGGAGCTTGGTAGTTCGAAGGGGTATTTTGGTAAAGTGGAGCTGGGGTTTGGTACATTGGGGGAGGCGTTTGGTAATTTGTCTGAACGTTGGCACAGTTGGGGGCGGCATTTCGATAGTGATGAGGTGGAGTTTGGTAAACTGGAAGGGGAGTTTGGTAGATAGTAGGGGGAGTATTTTGATAACTGGGAGGAGGGGTATTTTGATAACTGGGGGAAGGGGTACTTTGATACTCATCTGGTGCATAACGAGCCGGGTATGAACCTTGTGAAGGTCGAGAACGACCTTGGTATGATAAGGGTTTCCTCGGGGTTTTCTTCCCCTCGTAAGAGATAGAGGACACATCCTCTCTTTTCTTCTTCAACAAGCCCGAAGATCCGGGCGAGGCAGCAACACGGGCAATCTTTCCGGTTCTCAATCCATCTTCGATAGTCTCACCTACCTTGACTATCTCAGCAAATTTTGCTCCAATGAGCAACATGATTCTGTCATAATACTCGGGCTCTTGCACCCGCACAAACACCTCGATAATTTCCTTTTCTGACATAGGAGGTCTAACTCTAGCTGCCTCCTTTCGCCATCTATATGCGAATTCTCTGTAACTTTCGGTCGACTTCTGCTTCACCCTCTCCAAGGAGTAACGATCAGGAACGATCTCCACAT
>NW_006242627.1:0-895 GCF_000226075.1 Solanum tuberosum
ACCTAAAGGTGAAGCTTGAGGAACAAAATCAGTTGAAAAAGGAGCACCACGACCTGCTTTATACAATGAAGAACAAGTTGGTGAAGATCCAGATTAAAGAATTGCAAGCTAAAGTTTCCGAATTGGAGAATAAACGGAAGATCCAAGACAATGAGATTTCTCAAAGTCTTATTGATGAGAACAAACAAGTTAGTGGATAATTTGTTGTAAACGTAGATTGATGTGCATACGTATCTTGTTGTTACTTCTTGAGGAGTTTTATTGACAGTTATTCCTAGCGCTTTTGTTGGACATCTCTTTTTATTCCTACCGTTTTTCAAATATTGACTATTATTCGTGTTTTCCAATGCCGCTAATGGTTCCTTGGATGATCGCATTGCTTGTAGGCCTTTGATTTTATATACTATTGCTTTTATTTTTTATGAATTGCTTGAGTACCTAAGTTTTGGAAAAGATGGAAGTTTGGACATGTAGATGACCTTATTGCCAGTTTCTGCTATAGTGGGGCCTTCTGGCTATAGCAGTTCCGGAATGGAGGGAGGATGAGCCTTCTATAGCGGCCATGGATCGCTGTAGCGGTTTCTGCTATAGCGGTGCCCCATTTATTATAGTGGTCATGATCAGTAGTTGGGGATCTAGGACGAATCTATTGAAGAAAGTTGACATGCTAGAAGCAACTCACAAAGTTACATTAGAAGCGAAGAACATTGAAATTTGGATCCTAAAGTAGAAGCTTGACGAAGTAGACAACACTAAAAAATTTGGATCCTAAAGTTGAAGCTTGAGGAACATGATCAGTGGAAAAAGGACAACGACTTGCTTCATACAATGAAGAACAAGTTGGCGAAGATCCAAGACAATGAGATTTCTCAAAGTCTCATTGATGAGAACAAAC
>NW_006242628.1:0-895 GCF_000226075.1 Solanum tuberosum
ACAGAGAATCATAAGGTGAAGAGTTGGTTGATTGACTTGATGAGTTCCACCCTGATGCAGCGGTTTATCAGGGTTTCCACGGGAAAGGAAATTTGGGAAGCAGTGGCCAAAACGTTCTCTGATGGTTCCCATGAAACCCGATTGTTTGAACTAAATAAAAAATCCTTCACCACTATGCAGAACGGAAGACCCCTATCCACGTACTAGAACAAATTGGTTGCTATTTTTCAGGAAATTGATCACCGAACAAATACACATAATGGATCTGTTGAGGGTATTCCTCATATGCATTCTATGATGTCAAGGCTACGAGTTCATATATTTCTCAATGGACTTGATGCAAAATTTGATCAAGTTTATGGTGAGATTTTAAGAAAGAGAAACACCCAAAAAAATAAATAGAACTAAGACTTGAACCGTCCTTCGTTGTGAGTAGGATTTTACCGAGGAATTAAAATTTCTTCAAGTGTTAAGTTCACTAGATGTAGCACCTTCAAGTTTGAAAAAGAACTAAATTGGAAATAGCAAAAATCTGAAATTTTGCAAGTTAAACTAAGTATGAGTTTTGGGTTGACTTCAAATGGCCATAACTCCTAGCTCAGGATGATTTAGGTATTCTACTAGATTTCGTAGGAAATCCCTTTGAATTATATTTCCAACGCCACCGAGTTTGCTCAGTTTCGAGTTCGTATGAGGGAGATATGTGCATTCGAAGTTGGGCTGTCTAGATAAGAAAAGTCAAAACCGGATTTTAGAGGGGTATTTTGGTCTTTTCCTTACCAAATAATATTTAATTCGTCTTTAGTAATATTTTATGGGTCTAATAGTATTAGGTTCAGTTTTGTAATCCTAATATACGCCAAGGGTTTTGGTTGAGAGTTCAAGGAGAGAAAAG
>NW_006242629.1:0-895 GCF_000226075.1 Solanum tuberosum
ACGGGGACTCATATAGCCGATCCAAACTTGTTTGGGATTGAAGCGTAGTTGTTGTTGTTGTTTACTGATCAGCTGAGAACTCCTTTATGATGACGACATAGTTTGAGCTGTTATGAAGTAGTGAGTATTCATAGAGCCGATCCCAACTTATTTGTGCTTGAGGCATACTAGTTGTTAGATTCATATAGTCGACCCCAACTTGTGTTGGGACTAAGGTGTAGTTGTTGCTGTAGTTTATTGAGCAGAGTACTCGTTAATTCATTTAATTATATTTTCAACTCGCCCCTCGTATAAAGGCCTGATTGTTTTATATGTCATCAAACATGTGAAAAAAATGTTTTTTGATTAAGAGTGCACGTGGAATTTGAATTCAGAACCAAATTGTCTGCTCTTAATTAAACATGTTGAATTGTGTGATCTTCTCGTCTAAACATTTGAACTGTTAGATATAACAGAACACTCGTTATTCATTTAACTACATTATCAACTCGTCTTTCATGGATCAAGCATGCAAAAGAAAAAAATTAAATGGAAGTGGAGGTGGAATTTGAACTCAAAACATTGCCTGCTCTAGTGCCCATGTTGAATTGTGTGACGATCTCGTCTAAAAGCTTAAGTTCAAGGTGTTAGAGAGAACATAGCTTTGTTAACATTTATTATGTCTTGTTGAAAGAAAATAGGTATGAGAATGAGTTGCCGAGAGTTGATGTATTCGTGTGCACAGCTGATCCTGTAATAGAGCCACCAATTATGGTGATCAATACAGTTTTATCAGTCTTGGCTTACAATTATCCACCAGAAAAGCTCAGTGTTTATCTCTCGGATGATGCTGGTTCCGAGCTTACCTTTTATGCCTTGTTAGAAGCTTCTCGCTTTGCAAAGCATTGGCTTCCTT
>NW_006242630.1:0-895 GCF_000226075.1 Solanum tuberosum
GATCGCCTCCTTTATCTTGGAGTGAGTTCTCAGAGGCATTCTTAGCCCGGTTCATCCCACGGAGCGTTAGGGATAGGCTTCGTGATCAGTTCTCCAGATTGGAGCAGGGCCCTATGACCGTCTCAGAGTACGAGACGAGGTTCCATGAGTTATCTCGACATGCTACCATGATTCTACCCACGGAGGAGGAGATAGTTCGATGTTTTGTACATGGGCTGCGATACCGTCTGAGGGTCGACATAGATCATTTAGTTTCTGCCGGCCGTTCATTTCTTGATGTAGTTGACCATGCTCGATCCATGAAGCATATTCATCGCGAGGCCCAAGGGGGCAGCGATAAGAGGGCACGCTACCAGGGCAGCAACAGCGGGTCCCAGACTAGAGGGAGAGACTCCTATGATAGGCCCCGCCAGAGGTTCTAGCAGGGTCAGTCCAGTGCAGTCGTCCTGTTCAGGCGGCATTATTTGCTTCTAAGGGAGACCAGTATCACCAGGGTGGTCCTAGTGCGGGCCAGGGTTCGAGGGGATCAGATTCCCTCCCTTCCTATCGCGGTCGGGTTACTTATGAGCGTTCAGCTTCGGGGTGTTTTAATTGCGGTGCGCTTGACCATTGGTCCAGAGAGTGCCCCCGACGAGGGCGAACGGTCCAGAGAGTGCCCCCAGCGAGGGCGAGGAGCGATTGTACCAGCTCCCCTTGCACCTAGACCAGTTTCAGCAGTGCCCCCTCTAGCTAGAGGCGTTGGTTAGGACCAGGGTCGTCAGGACAGCTGACAGGGTACCAGAGGCGGAGCTCGGGGAGGCAGGTTAGGTGGTAGACCAGATGGATCGGGCAGAGGTGCTCAGGGCCACTTCTACGCAGCCCCGGCGAGGGCGACGACTGAGGCATCTGACGATGT
>NW_006242631.1:0-894 GCF_000226075.1 Solanum tuberosum
TAAATCCTTAAACCTAATAAAACCCTAAGCCCTAAACTCTGAATCCAAAACACAAATCGTAAACTCAAACCCCTAAGAAACACTAAACCCTAAACCTTAAGAAACTTAAGAAACCATAAATCGTACTAACCCTATAAAACCCCTAAAAACCATTTAAAACACCTATAAAACCAAAGATCTAAACCCTAAATCCTAATTATTTGTAATCCCTAAATTTACAAACACAAAAAACCCTAAGTGTAAACCTTAAACCCTAAAAACTCTATGAAACACTAAACATTTAAAAACCCTAAAAAAACCAAAAACCCCTTGAGCTAGCAAAACTCTAAGCTCTAAACCATATTACGCCCTAAATCGTATATGTTAAACCCTAAAAACACAAAAAAACGTAAGCCCGAAACCCTAAACCGATAAAACCCTAAGAATCCTAAACCTAAAAAATCCAAAACCATAAACCCTAAAAACCTAGATTAAACCCCTAGTTTCAAAATAGAAAGAGAAAGGCTGGAACTCCTAAGTTTTCCTGGCGGGGCATGTTTGTCATAAAATCCTAGACCATAATAAACCCTAAACCCTAACATAAAACCCTAAACCCTAAACCCAAAAACCGAAGAAACCCTAAACCCTAAACCATAAGAAACCCTAAATCTTATAAACCCTAAAAACCATTAAAAACCCCTACAAAAAACTTATCGCTAAATTCTAAAATGTAGAAATCTCAAAATTGTAAATCTAAAAAACACAAAATACCCTAAGCCCATAACCCTAAACCCTGAAAAACCCTAACAAACACTTAACACTAAACCTATAAAACCCTAAAAACCTTAACCTAAAAAACCCAAATCCCTAAGCCTCAACAACCTAGATAAAAGCCTTAACCTAAATCCATAAACC
>NW_006242632.1:0-894 GCF_000226075.1 Solanum tuberosum
AAATGAAGAATTAAAGTTAAAATCTTTAAGGATGAAGCACGTAGAAAATTTATGAATATAAATTAAGTTGAATACCTGGAGGTTACACACTAATGTCTTTTCTTGTGCTTTTTCATTCTCGTAAGAATTTTGTGTTCCAATTCTACATTCATCCTCGAAAACCATGCTGGATATTGAGTTGACAACATTATGTATATTATGGATAGTCCGATAACAAGTCCACAACCATAACCCATGAAAACCGCCTGCCAACTTATAATTGAGGAATCTCCTTCTTCTTCTTCTTGATCTAGCCCATTTGGAGTTGTTGCTTGAGGTACCCCTTCATTACCGCCACAATCTTTTGAGAGTGGCAATCCACGTAACCCATCATTCCCTTGGTATGAACTATTCTTAAACGTATCAAATTGTTTTCCTTTGGGGATGCATCCAACAAGATGATTGTAAGAGAGATTTAAGACTTCAAGTGATTTGAGGGATGCAAGTTGTTGTGGAATTTCTCCGCTGATTTTGTTGGATGAGAGATCCAATGATTCAAGTACATATAACCGGTGCAGTGATGCTGGTATGTGACCTTCCAAGCAATTCTGAGACGTTATCATCCACTGATGGATGTGGTGGATGAATGAACCACAAATTAAGCAAAGAAAAATTTAGTGCTAATCAATTCCAAGAAACACACCTACTAACTTTCAGTCAATTTTAGAGTGTCACACAATATGTAAGCATTTCACATGACAAGGATATCACAGGAAAAGTCTTAGTTTAACAACCCTCCATACACACAATATTCCATTTCTACTACAATCATCATATGTTATTATAAATGAAAAGATCTTTACTTCAAAGTTGGATTATGATTTTACCCCTTCACTAAATTTAAATATTATTAAT
>NW_006242633.1:0-894 GCF_000226075.1 Solanum tuberosum
ACTCAACTTTGAGAAGTTTACTTAGAAAGTCACTCAATTTTGTTTTATCACTTAAAAGTCACTCATCTATTGATATTTCACTTAGAAAGTCACTGAACTAATGATATTTTACTTAGAAAGTCATCCAACTAATTTAAATAATTTCTTCATTAAATTTTGTTGAAATACAATTTCATTTTTTAAAAAAAAATAAAAGAATGCTCAATTTAACTATTTTATTGAAATATTTTTTTAAAAAAATAATGAAAGATCTCTATTGTGCATCTTTTTTACTACTCCTTTTAATGTAGTAAAAGATTGCTATTTAAAACGTATAGTGCAATTGACAAATTAAAATTAAAACTTACAGTAGCATTGCTTATAATTTAATAAGAAATAATAAATGATTGTTATTTTAAATGTACAGTAGCAATTAAGAGAAAAAATTGCTTTTCTGTTCTCGCAATTGTTTTACTGGAATTAAACGTGCTAAAAAATGTTATTGTTCGTTTTTCAAAAAAATTGTAATTCAATAACTAAAGAAGGTCAATAAATAAGATAATAAAAATAAATATCATATTATTTCTTAATTTTTTTTTTTAAATAAACATTAGATTTTAACAAAATTTACAAACGAGTGAAACCCAAATTATTCATTGAATTAAGAGAAAATGGGCATATATACTTCTCAACTTTGCGATTTTGAGCAAATATACCTCTTGTTAATAAATTGGTGCATATATATCTACCGTCTAATATATGGTGCATATTTATCATTTTTGTTGATAAATTTATATTTAATTTTATTAAAAAATATATATATAATTGTAATTTTTTAATTTAAAAAATGTCATGTGGCTTTCAAAAATTATCTCTACAGCTCTAGACTCAGCCAAATGAAAAAAAAAATACTAA
>NW_006242634.1:0-893 GCF_000226075.1 Solanum tuberosum
CATTATTGGTATCATAGATATGACAATTGTTATTTTTCTCCTTTTTAAAGGGTGAATGGATGCGGCTTCATAGTGCAAGAACTCACTTTTCAAAATAGGGAAAAGGACCAAAACTACCCCTGGACGACATAAAAAGATTCAAAAAATATCTTTTATTCATCTTTTGATCTAAAAATATCTTTTTACTCATTTTTTTGGTCTAAAAATACCTTTTCATCAACCTTTTTGACTTACTTATATCTATAAAACTAACAACCCTATCTTAATTTTGTTTTTAATTTTTTTTATTATATGTCATTTTTCTTATTGGATGAAATAAAAACCTCACGTCTACTAGATTTTCCGCATAATTTATCCAAATAATAATAATAAACACACCTCTTCAAGACCCAACTTTTTTTAAGTAAAATTTGCACTTGCTGTATTTTTTCAAAAAATATTTATTTGAGATAATTAATATATTATAAAAATTATTAGTAATGCACAATTATAACAACATATTATATTATTCATAAATCCTAAGCAATATCTATCTTTCTTATTAAAAATAAATAAATAAATTGATAATTTACTTTTTTACTAATCTGTGATAACTAATTTTCAAAGAAAAGGTTCCAAAAAAATTTGTACTTAAAGATTAACTCATTAAAAATGAATATATATGGTCCCGTAGGGAAAAGTAATGTAGGAAAAGAGAGAAAAAAATTGTACAATGTATCTATGGATAAGATAATATATTATTATGATTATGATATTATTAATTTTTTTTTAAAATATTAGTCATCGATATCATGTTTAGAATCTTGATTTAATTAATTTAATCTTAGTCATTAATTTTTTTCTTATGCCATAAGTCTTCAATTCAAGTGAGAATTTAAGAAAACAGAGAGAAA
>NW_006242635.1:0-892 GCF_000226075.1 Solanum tuberosum
TAAAGTACTTAACAATAAAGACAAAAAGTTTTACGCGAAAATGTCATTGTTCAAGGGAGTAAAAAACTACAACCTTTCACACATGATTTCAAGTTGTTTTCACTAATATCAAGCAAAGTGTGAATACAAACTCAGTTGTTGGTTCACGAGTCGGGTCCTGATTTGAAAGTCAGGTCTCAATTCGAGTGACGGGTTTGAATTTTGGATTAGTCGATCGTACGTGTCCAAATTTGAATGTCGGTGTCATTTATTGGGTCGGATATCCTATCCAGTTTGAATGTCGGGTCTCAAGCCGAAAGTCGGGGTCAGGTCCTGGTTAGATCTCAAGATCAAATTTTTGATCAATCATCGGGGTTGTATCTTAGTACGGGTGTGGGGGTCATGTCCTAGATCGATTATATGAGGTTGGTTTCCGGGTTAGAAATTATTTTCCTAAAAAGTAATTTCGATTCTCTAGCTAAAAATAAAAGACACTTTCTGAAAAAAAAATTGAAGGGTGGGGGATCAGAGCTATCCATGCACTCTGTCTCAAGACCACCTACAGAAAAGTAAACAACGATAGTGAGTAGGAAGAAGAAAAGCATACCAAAGTGGTAACAACGATAGTGAGCTACCCATGCACTCCGTCACAAGACCAGACGGGATGTTGGACTTACTAAATAATGAAGCTACCCTCCATTAGACAAAATCCGACAAAAACAAACAACGACCATCAACGTCTCTTTTTGATTATCTTTTTTGAATTATTTTTAACAAAAGCGACGGAGTCCGTCGCTTTATTTTAATTTTCACTTTTTATTTCTAAAAGGCGACTCAGTCCGTCGCTTTTCTGGAAATTTTACTTTTGAAAATCCCTAAAAAGCGATGGACAAAACCACGCTGTCCGTCGCTT
>NW_006242636.1:0-892 GCF_000226075.1 Solanum tuberosum
GCTGTTATTTTATGTTTTGTTGTTAAAACATATAAGTCTTTACATCTAGGTGTAAATATTTTACTTCCCGGGCCTAGTTCTATTCCTAACGTTTTCCAATATAATACTAATGATTTATCTATATTTCTGTCATTTATTGCTACTGAGTAGTTTGCACTTATTATAAATTTAAATTTTTGGTATATGAGGTTACCTTTTACTGCACTTATTATACTTTTTTCTATGGGTTGTATGATTCTGTCATCCGCTAAGTATATTTCTATGGGTGTATCTATTCCTTCTCTAAAACATGCTTTTATTAGTATTTCTGTTCCTCCTAAATGTACATATTTAATTGGATTTTTAGCCTTAATATCTTGTATTTCTTTATTTATTATTCGTTTGTTTATTATTGGTATTTTAGTCTTTCCTTTGGTGTATTTGCAATCTATGATATGTTCTCTTTGACTTACTACATAATATTCTTCTTTTTGTCGTTTAAACCAGTTTTTTATTATTGGTATTTCAAATATTTTTGTTATGCTTAGGTCTAATTCTTTTCCTTTTATTTGTTCAAATATACTATTATCAAATATTATTTTTTGTTCTAAAGATTCTTCGTCTTGATGTTCTTCTTTAGTTATTATTTGTATATCAGTTTCAGTCATTTGTTATATTATAGAATTCATTGTCTGATTCTATTTCTATGTTATTATCTATTTCATTTTCTGATATTTCATATGTGTTATCTTCACTTTCTAATTCATAATCTATGTACTCTATCGGCGTATATTTTTCATCGTTTATTATTATTTCTAATATTTATTTTTTCTTTGGATTTTTAGTTAATTTACAATCTCTAGCTATGTGTCCTAGATTTCCACAATTATAGCAAGTACATTCCGTTAGTTTT
>NW_006242637.1:0-892 GCF_000226075.1 Solanum tuberosum
TACCCATATTAGCAATAACACAATTCATAGTTTTAGATGAAGAAATCATGAATTTACGTAAGGAGAATAATAAACCCAGAAATTCAACTTGAATTGCAAAACCCCAAAATCTTCAAAACGAACTTAGGAAATCAATAATTGCTAGGTTTTCAAATTAATCTCCCATGTCACAAAGTAAAACTAGAATAATAATGTCTAACCCCCAAAACGAGGTTTACATACCCTATTTATAGAAAACAAGTCCTAAGTTAAAAAGGAAACAAATTAAGGAAAGTTTGTTCAGGCACGTGTCTTCATTCCACGAGACTGACTTATGGACCGTCAATGGATCTACTGTCCGTGAGTCCCTTCCGTCAGCCAGGACTTAGAAAATGTTTCAGCTTCCATCAATCAACTTCTCTGAAGCAAATGACAGAACTGTAGTACGAACCGTAGATCGATCTACGGTCCGTCAATCCCCCTCCGTAGCTCCACACTTAGAATCTTCAAAAATCAGGTACTGGAACCCTCGCAGTATCAACCTACGGATCAACAGTACGGTCCGTAGATCAATCTACGGACTGTCAATGGCCACCGTGGTTCCACCCTTGGTCAGATTTCCCTGATTTTGCCTTCCATGCCTTGCCTGCTGATCTACGACCATCACCTACGGACCGTCAATGGACCTACGGTCCGTAGATCACTTTCGTGAATGCACTTTTTCTGCATTTCTTTCAGTTGTCTCTTTACTTTCGCGCCTGAACATCTTTCCTGCAAAATATGATAAAAACACATAAAAACCAATACAAAAAGGCCCTAAACACACACAACTTGTAAGTGAAATGTATTAGAAATACCGTAAATTCACGATATATCAATACCGTAGGTAATCCGGACTTGCTAAACGTGAGGA
>NW_006242638.1:0-892 GCF_000226075.1 Solanum tuberosum
TTCTCATTAAATACTGGATTTGATGCATAATGTCAGTAAACACAGAGATAAAATTCCAGTGTTGAACTTCCCAAACCAAACCTGCAAAGACTGCTTCAGACCATAGAGTGACTCACATAATCGACATACAAGGCTACAAAACTCCCCCTGAGCAACAAAGTGCTCAAAACCTAGTATAAAGTATATGGATCATGTTGAAATCAATCAATAGATGAGTCGATATTAAACAAGTCACCGAAAAACTGGTTGGAACATGCTCATATGCCGGAGTATTAGATTTGATGGCTAAAAGTGGTCACAATCTAAGAAATAAAATTATATAGGTAGGATCGGAATGATGTCACGATCCAACTAGAAAATAGAAATTATATAGGATAGTTCGAATTGATGGAACGACCCCATTGAAAAAGAGAAATAATATGGGTAGGGTCGGAATGATGGCACGACCCTAATGAAAAAGAGAAATCATATAGGTAGGATTGGAATGATGGCACAACCCTACGCAAATCAGATTTGAGGAGTCACCGGAAAGACGAATGGAAATACGCAAATCAAATCTGAGGAATCACTGAAAAGACACACGGTGCTATGCAACTCAGATATGAGAAAGTAGTTCGGAAAAAAACCCACGGTGCTACACAAATTAAATATGAAAAGTAGTCCGGAGAGATGCACGGTGCTACGCAAATAAGATATGCAAAAAAAAGGTAGTCACCAGAAGGATGACATGGTGCTACACAAATTAAATATGAAAAAGTAGTCACCGAAATAATGGCACGGTGCTACATAAATTATATATGAAAAAGTAGTCACCGGAAAGATCACACGGTGCTACACATATAGGATATTAAAAGGTAGTTACCGGAATGATGGCACGGTGCTACACAAATCA
>NW_006242639.1:0-892 GCF_000226075.1 Solanum tuberosum
AATGTTACGATTCTATGAGAATACTTTAGATCGATGGTGTGAATGAACCTCTATGTAGCGTGTTGAGATAAGGATCACTAGAGGCCTGCTTTGTCCTTCTCGCAAGAACCTTAACACTTCACATTTCGTCCTTGTCTTCTACTCCATCTACATACATGGATGATTCTAAAATATATCTGTCATTATAGTATAAATTTAATTTTGTCACCATTAATATATCGCGGTAACTTTCCTAAACATCAATGCCTACATCTCTCTGAGTGGATGAGAAAGAAAGAATTTATTCTAAGCAACCTCCTAGAATTCAGATCTAGGAGTCCATTTTTTCAGTATGAGCATTTAGTACAAGTATCAGTTGCTTGAAAAGTGAAAATGTCACCACTATTGAGGATTCCCCTAATATTAGATAGATCATCCTAAGATTCAATGCGGCTCAAACCTAGAGAGTTCCTTTTTATTTTCCAAGGTGGTCCTGTTCTTTCCTCTAACCAATGACTTCCTACTCCTATGTTCCTCAATCCCATGTCTATTACTTCGTTAAGACATTAACTACTTCAATATCTTAAAACAAATATGATCTTCGATTGATGTCCTATAATCTTCATATCTATGAAAATAGAAAGCTAAGACAAGATTCTAAACAATTCTACCGAATCAAACAACAAGAGATGAAAGATAGGAGGAAAGGAAATGTGAAATGTAGCTGGTTGTCCAAATTTGTTGTTGTTTTTTGTCTTTTTTTTTGTAACTTAATTCTGCTCTAACTTTTTTTGTTTTGTTTTTATGTAGTTTTGGTCCAATTTTTTTGTAGTTTTGTGTCTAATTTCTGATTTATTTTACTAAAATTATTTATTGTAAAGTTGGTCCATAATTTCTACCATTTTTGTCCAAT
>NW_006242640.1:0-892 GCF_000226075.1 Solanum tuberosum
AACCCTAAAGCCTAAGAAATCCTAAAGCCTAAAATCATCTTTAAAAGTACTACACCTAAAAACACCCTTAAAACCCGTAACCCCTAAAAACGCTAAATTTAAAATCCTAAGCCCTAACCCCAAGAAACCTTAAGCCTTAAGAACCCCTAAATCGTAAGAAATCATAACAATCTTGAAAACCCCTTATAAAATTAAAAGCCTAAAATCTAAGAAATCTAAAACCCCTAAGAAACCCTAAACCCTAAGAAACACTAAACCCTAAACCTTAGGGAAATCCCAAGACTTATGAAACACCAACAAACCCTAAAGCCTAAGAAATCCTAAAGCCTAAAAACCTCCTTAAAAATACTAAGCCTAAAAACACCGGTAACCCCTAAAAACCCTAAATTTAAAATCCTAAACCCATAACCCAAAGAAATTCTAAGCCTTATGAAACTCTAAGAAAACAACTCTTGACCTAATTTTTTTTTAAAAACTTAAGCTGTAAACCCTAACCTAAAATCCCTTACACAAAAACCTAAACTCTTATTCATCATGTTCAGATTATACTATTCTTCAGTATGCTCTGTTAAGTTATATAAACTTTGTAATGTCATGCATGCTCAGAATCTTTCAACTGTTGATACATAATCTACGCTACCTCTTCTCTTGATGTAGGTTCAGGTATTCAGCATTTGAATCACGCGGAGATCGGTTCCCGATCCGTATTCAGCAATATCAGCGGTGAGTCCTCGTTTTTCGAGGACGATTTACATTTTTTAATATTCAGTCTTTCATTTTAGTTTCAGTTTTTCTAGAGTTAGCTGGAGGCTTGTCCCAGCATCTCTAGTTAGTTAGATGCTTTTATTCAAACATAGTTTTTGTCACTCCCCGAGGTTACCTGCTTGACGTA
>NW_006242641.1:0-891 GCF_000226075.1 Solanum tuberosum
GTATTGACTCTAAAACAATGTTTGTATTTGAGAAAGTCATAAAAAAAAAAAAAAAAGGTAAAGAACAAAATATCTGTGGGAAAAGGTTACCTCATACAAGCTCTTTTCGAACTTAGTATTTATGTTTGTTCTTACTTGCTTGAATCAAATTGTTTGTGACATAAATGCTTGGGACATGTCAATTACAAAACCTTGCAAAAACTGACCAACTTAGAAGTTTTGCCTAACTTCTAGTGCAATAAATCAAAATGTCAAGTATGTGTTGTTGAAAGGAATTTTTAACACCTTAGAATTGATTTACACTGACATTTGTGATATGAAGTCAACACCATCTCGTGGTGGGAAAAAGTGTTTCATAAATTTTATTGGCAATTGCACTAGATATTGTTATGTTTATTGCTGAATGGTAAGGATGAAGCAATAGAAACATATTGGCAATATAAAACTGAAGTTGAAAAATCAGTTGGATAAAAAGATTGTCATGATTAGAAGTGGTAGATGTGGAGAATATGAATATTCTTTTGCATAATTATATTTGGAAAATGGAATCATCCATCAAATTACTGCACATTCTCACCTCAATCTAATGAAATTGTTGACAGAAAAAAAAATCGAACTTTGAAGGAAATGTTGAATGTCCTATATATAAGTTCAGGTTTACCACAAAATTTGTGGGGGGGTGCTATCATTAACATAGCAAAAGAGAACAACAACAAAAAAAAAAAAATTGTCTGTTCAGAAAGAAAGAAACAAAAAGTTTTGTTTGTTAGTAAAGGGAGTAACAAATAAGAAAAAAAAACTTTTGTTTCTTAAGAAAGGGAGCAATAGAAAGTTGTTTTTGTTTAGTCTTTGTTATATCCTGATAGAGAATTGTTTGTCGTCCCTTAAAGT
>NW_006242642.1:0-128 GCF_000226075.1 Solanum tuberosum
GCTACTTCGTATTTATATAATATTTCCATAGTTGTAGAGCTAATTCACCATTAGATTTTTTTATTACTTCTTAGAGTTTTTAAACTTTCATTTGATAAATTTTGTAGCCATAATTTTACTATTCCTAT
>NW_006242642.1:709-891 GCF_000226075.1 Solanum tuberosum
TCTTTTTCTTTTTGTTTAATTTCATACATTTCTTTTAATATTGCTAGCTCTTTTTCTAATTCTATTATTTTAGTGTTTTTTACTGCTTCTAATTGTTGTACTTCCTTTTTTGCTTGTTGTTTTATTTTTCAATTTCCGTTTTTCTATCTATTTCTTCATTTTCTTTTGTTATTCTTATCATA
>NW_006242643.1:0-890 GCF_000226075.1 Solanum tuberosum
TCAACATTTTTAAAAACAGATATAAATACTTTTTTTTTAATCCATTTTATAAATTAGCTAAAACAATATTATTTTGTAAAAGGTTGAAAATTTATTATCATGATAAATATATAAGATAATGCTAAAAAAAAACTGAATTTTAAAAACAAATAAAATTGTTTTTAAATTGATTTTAAATCGATTCTAGAAAATAGGGAATAACTGTATGTGATTTCTTTTTTATGGGAAGTTATCATATATTTTTAATGTGAAATATTTTAACTATCTATCCGTAACTTCTAAATTTAATATTTAAAAATAATAAGAAGAATTCACTATTATTTTAAATAAATAGATTGCTGCATTTATATATAAAATGTTTAATATATTTTAAACATGATAAGAAGAATAATTCATTTATATATAAAATCCTTGCCATTAGAAAAACTAATAAAAATATATGTAAAGCGGTAGTCTATATATCTATATATCTATATCTCATTGTTAACTTTTAAAATTGTCAAAAAATAAAAAGTTAAAAATTGCAAACACAAAAAAAAAAAAAAAAGTTACGTAAAAATGCAAACACTAAAAATAAAAATTGCAAACACTATAAAAACATTGCAAAATCTTACGCTTACAAAAATTACAATTTCAATACCGAATTAATCTTTATTTAGAAAAAAAAAATTATCCAATTAAATAGGGAATTTTAAAACTTCTTTTCCATGTTGCTAAAAATTAGGATTCGATAACTATTAACCAATTCATTTTGAATTCTAAATTTTAAGTAGCCAATTATTTAAATAAGTTACAGATAAGTCCTAATTAAATATAAGTGGTCACTTTAAAATTTCATTAACTTTAAACTTTTAGATTTAAGATAAATAATATTTATCTATATCTAGCAA
>NW_006242644.1:0-890 GCF_000226075.1 Solanum tuberosum
TGAGGTCTCATGACCTAGCTAGTAGCATGTCCTCTTTTTTTTTCATCAAGGATCGAAAGCACCCCACAATTAAGCTCAAACATGCTCCATTTTTATTAATTTTTTTTTTTTTGTACTTAGACTTCTCCTAATCTGCAAAAAAAAGTGATACTAATAAAATAAAAATAAAATAAAATAAGAAGTTACACTACGAATTGGGTTGCCTCCCAATAAGCGCTTAATTTAACGTCGCGGCACGACACCATCAATTTTACTATTTTTCCTTCCACTTTGAAGATATGAATTGCACCCCCAATTTTGAATCATTTTTTCTATTACGCTCAAGAAGTGGTGGTATAAAAATAAAGGTCCCAAGCAGTAGATATCGCATTATGCACTTCTTGAATCCTAAGTGAGGAATGTAATTCTCCGATCTTGGAACAATAAATTCAAAAATATAGACACATTGTTCCTCCTCCATACACTCTTCTATAGGCTCAGATGGCTCGATTAATTTTTCATCATCTAAACATAATGTAGAAAAATGATTGGAATGAGGTCCAATGCGCCCTAACTTATGAATTGCATTATTTTTTACATCCTCATATTTACACATACTAGAGTTTTTAAAAATAATATTATCTACTTCATTATATAACTCTAGTGTACTCTTCTCAACAATGACAACATCAATAAAAGTATGATCAAGCAATTGGCCCTAAACTTTTAGCTCTTCAAGTTGAATTATAAGTATTTTTTCTTCCTCAACCATCTTATTACTAAATTGTTGTGTGTCATATGATTTAATCTTTTCACTCAACTCAAAATCTACTTTCTCGAGACGCCAATAATAGGTTTCTTCATCACCTATGCACTTAAATATTGATTTATAGCAAAGTATTAACAAATCT
>NW_006242645.1:0-890 GCF_000226075.1 Solanum tuberosum
CTATAGTGACCCCACTCATTTATGACTTGCTGAGACTGATAGCTTTATATCTTGGTCGTTAGTGTAGTTTTTACACGAATATTTAGGTTTTGGAGTTTTTGAACCTTGAACTGGTGATTTTGATTAAAAGTTTAGGAAGACGGTCTCATAATTCAATTATGACAGTTTAATAAGCTCTAGAAGGGTCATTTTAGAGTAGTGGCATGGCCGAGTAAAAATTCGGTGGCGTTCCATGGTAGTTTGTGCCATTAGGCATTTTAGATTTTAAGCTTTGGTAGGTTTGACGTTGGTCAACATTCTTAATAAACGTGCCTAGATGTGATTTTTTTTTTGCGTGGTTAGCTCTATAAAGTTGAGTATGGTCTTGATCAACCTTCCATGCAGATCCCGAGGTTTCCGATCTAATTCGAGCCCTCTTGTGAATTTTGTCTGAAAATATAGTTTCAGTGTGGGACTTACTTTTCTTTGAGACGACCTTGAATGGAAGTTTCGACTACAACAACCAAAAGGGAATTTAGAGGCCATAAAAATTGGCTTTCGTGGCCATAACTATGGCCAGTATAGCCATTACCATACTACAAGAAAAACGACCTTTAGCGAGGGGATATTTGGTCGTTAGAAGTCCAAATTCGGTCGCTAAATGTCATTAACAACAGAAATAAATCCGGTCGTCGCCCGTCGTTAAAAGTTTAACGACAGTATTTTGTTTGTTCGTTAAAAGAACTTTTAACGACAAAATAAAACAATATTTTGTTTGTTCGTTAAAAGAACTTTTAACGACAAAATAAAATCCAGTCATTATATGTCATTAAATAGCGACCGGATTTTCCCTACATTGATTAATCAACCGGTCTCTAAAATTCATTAATAGGTACTAACAATTCCAAACA
>NW_006242646.1:0-889 GCF_000226075.1 Solanum tuberosum
TGTATCTACAATTTATAAAGATAAACCACAAAGAGGCAAGATGAATGGAAGGTTGAGTACCCATATATTCATAATTTTTCCTCAAAGAATATGCAAGCAAATTTAAAAACTTTGTGACATGAAGACAACTGGTACAGTGTGGTCAAATTTCTGTGGGAGGCCACCTATAGAGCACCAAGAACTAAAGCCAACAAATGGATAAGATGAAACTAAATTGCCTCCAAGATAGCACAAACATATTTTCACATTCTTCACATTGCTAGTTGCCCATAGATTATTGTTAAAAGTTAATGGTTATTTCACAACTCATCCCATATGAATATTATTTACAAATAGAATAATTAATGGACCTTCACTATTAAGACAATGCCCAAATCAATAAGCTCCTATTTTAGAGACCATAAAAAAGACATAATTTATGCACAAGGTGAAGAGGTTCATGCCACCACAAACTTAGAAGCTGAACTAAAGAGATAAAGTACAACAAACACAAGGAAAGGAGAGACATTATAATTCAATGAGATGTAATATAATCACAAACTTCAGTTGTTATCTAAATGATTAAACAATACTCAAGCATGGCACACTTATTCACGAAAATTATGGAAATGATTTATTGAAGTATAGAGGTGTTTAATGTAATTTGTAGGAGTTTTTATCTCTGTCTCCTGCAAAGAAATATGGTTGACATATTGAGGAATGTTGCATTGGTTGTTTGTTGGTTTCTTCCATTAAGTGAAAGGAGAAAATGACATGTGACGCTTTAGTGAAAAAGAGACCGAAAGAGAAAAGAAAATAAGAAAATAAATGCGAGAGGAGAAGAAATACTATGTAATGTTGGTAATGGTATAGTGATATGTAGTCAAGATCTGAACATAGATTATATGAG
>NW_006242647.1:0-889 GCF_000226075.1 Solanum tuberosum
TTAAAACGTTAACCCATTTCCCAAAAATATTTTGTATCAAATGTTCTAAAAGTATTTTTCACTAAATTCACAAACAAATAATATTAGCTCACATGAAACAAGCTTCAAAATAAAAGACAAACAATATATCAAAATTTGTAAGCAAGGGTTAGCCGATATATCCAAACAATATAATTAAGACTCGAAAAAAGAAAGGCTAAGAAATATTGGACTCCTAATTTGTGAGACTCCAAGCGTTGCAATGATCCTAACCGCTGTTGGCCTAATACTTTAGGCCAATAACGAGTTCCAAAGTAGAAACTCCAGCTCTCCGGTTGTACATGAAATATAAAAAGATGAAAAGAATTAGCAAGTGGACTCTATGTTTATCAAAATACATAATAAACAATATTATGTAGTCACGTGCATATGAATATGTTTTTATAATATGATGGAAGGTTTAATGTATCTGCAACCTTTTCTGAAGCATAGGAGCATACGTTTATTCTCTTAAGCTTAAGAAAACAAACAAACAGTACTATATGTGGTTCCTAAAGAAAGAATACATGTTTAATCCTATCCCTACAAGATTACAAAGATGACCAACAAATAACAAGATAAAATACGAAGTGGGGGGGTCCAATACTTAGAGTGGAATTAAGATGAAATAAATACATGGGACAAGGGCTAAGTTCACAGAATCATGTATGACGCCAAAATGACAAATATCTTAGACTACTGACAGATGGATTAATGAGACTATCAATTGATAGACTAAGTTCAACTACATCAAAAGCAAAACAGTATGCTTTAACATAGGATTCTTCTAGTCACAACAGAGAGAGGAAAAAAGTTTTCTAAAGTTAACCATGTGGACAAATTTCAAGATAGATTAGGATTTCAAAAGCAA
>NW_006242648.1:0-889 GCF_000226075.1 Solanum tuberosum
ATTCTTAGGCGAGTAGAAATAAGATGAGAAAAGAAAACAAAAATTCAAACGGCCATTACACGAGCTTCGGACGTCCGTTTCAGGCGATTTTTTTTGAACCTTGTGTATTTTTTCGATATCTACGCAACCGAAACGTCGCGAGGCGGTTCGAGCGAGCCGATTTTTCAGAAAACGCCTTTTGCTCATTCTTATACGAGTCGAAATATAACAAAAAAATGAAAAGAAAATTTAACGAATACGAGTGACTTTTTCGAATAGATCTCAAAAAAATACGAGGGATAAAAAAAAGATTGCGTCAAAAGGACGTTCGAATCAAAATTTACGATCATTCGAAAATTCAGCATCTTAAAGACCGAAGGTGCCCGGGAAAAAAAGTAAATTCAAACGGCCATAACTCGGGCCTCGGATGTCCGTTTCAGTCGATTTTTTTATTGAACCTGCGTATTTTTTTGATATCTACGCAACCGAACAGTCGTTAGGCGGTTCGAGCGAGCCGATTTTTCGAGAAACGCCTTTTACTCATTGAAATATGACGAAAAAGTAAAAAGGAAATTCAATAAGGGGGAATGAGTTTTTCAAATAGATCTCGCAAAAATACGAGGAATCAAAAAAAGAAATGCGCCGAAAGGACGTTCGAGTCGGAAGTTACGATCATTTGAAAAAATTCTTAAAGATTGAAGGTAGCCGTGAATTTAGGAAATTTAAAACGGCCATAACTCGGGCTTCGGATGTCCGTTTCAGTCGATTTTTTTTTTGAACCTGCGTATTTTTTCGATACAGGGTTCAGGGTTCAGGGTTCAGTGTTCCGGGTTCAGGGTTCGGGGTACGGGGTTCAGGGTTCAGGGTACGGGGTTCAGGGTTCAGGGGTTCGGGGGTTCGGGGGTTCGAG
>NW_006242649.1:0-888 GCF_000226075.1 Solanum tuberosum
TCAATTAATTAGTCCTACCAATATCACATGTCCACTCTTGTAAGAATATTTATTCATGGTGGACTAAGGTTTGTATCATATGTGTTATGATAAAAATAAATTACTTCGAGTGCAACGTGAAATTTTCTACTTTTTTGTTTTCTTTTTAGAAAAGACTAAAAAGGTTATTTTGGCTTATCGTTTTTCAAAAGAAACGTTCACTTAAATTAGTTGAAAGAAAAATTGAGAACATTTCTTGATCGAGATTATTAAATCTTCATCATGTTTGTGCATTTCGTTTGCTAATAAGATGAGACATTTGCATACCATTCCCCAAATTGGTTCAATAAAAGTCTTTATGACATTCAACAAATTAATTATAGAAAATCTTCAATAATAGTACTAAGATGATGACATTGGATGTCCTCATTCTTAATAATGGTCGACCATGAAATTTTCTAAAAACATTGTTCGATAATCACAACATGACGTTGTTATTAGGTTTAAATAAAGCTATTGATGTTTGCCTTTTTGACGTTCATACTCTTTATATTTTTTTTTCTTTTTAAAATTGGTTTGCAAATATATTTGTTCTAGTTGTTGCAAAAAAGCATTACACTGCTTTTTCCGTACTTTTTCTTATAACCACTAAATAAGATTTAAACATCATATATATATATATATATTTCATGTGCACATTTAACCTGCTTATATCGGACCCGTGCTTGCACGGTCATCCATGCTAATAATTACGTATTATATTTGAAATACTCTACTTCTACCCGACCCCACTTCCACATGTGACATGTTCCCTAAGTCAATAATCATATCTTTAAATTCCATTTATCTTTCAAGAAGAAGAAGAAGAAAGAGAGAAATGGAAGGGGAAATTCACAATTTCATTGTTGT
>NW_006242650.1:0-888 GCF_000226075.1 Solanum tuberosum
AGTCTATTTTGCCTATGTTCTAATTCTTGTCTTTTCGTTATAACTATTTCAGTAAGTTTTTCTTTCTATTCGTTATTCTCGTCATTCATTGTATCTTTAAATATTGAATATATTTATATTCTATTTTAGATATATTATCTATTAATTGATCTAATTTCTCGTTATCAGTTTTTGTCATATTGAGTTGTTTATATTCCGGATATAATTTGTTTAATTTTCTTCTTATTTTTCTTAACTTTCTACTAGTATGTTTCTTCCTATGTTTCTTAATATCCATAGCTCTGATACCATTTTTCGGAGGTGCGGAATTGGTAGGTGAGGGGTTCATATTTTTGGTAGTGTGGTAGGTGGTAGTGTGGTAGGTGAGGAATTTATTTTAAAGATTTTATTATAATATTCTTTTTTCAAGGGTGTTAATCTTAATATCTCTTTAATATTATTTATGATATCATATATAAATATTAGTAAAAAACTTGGCATGTTGCAAAAATAAAACAGCACCCCAATTCGGTTGTACAGACAGATACTATAGAAATAAATATAATAAAAAATACAGATCAAAATATAAATATAAAAAACCGAGAAGAAGATACTATGTAAAAAACTACAAAACCAAAAGACCATATAGACCAAAGAGAAAAACTAATGGAATGTACTTGTTATAATTGTGGAAAATTAGGACACATAGCTAGAGATTGTAAATTACCTAAAGATCCAAAGAAGAAACAAATATCAAAAATAATAATAAACGATGAAAAATATACACCGATAGAGTACATAGATTATGAATTATAAAGTGAAGATAGCATATATTAAATATCAGAAAATGAAATAGATAACGACATAAAAATGGAATAAGATAATGAATTCTATAATATAACAAATGAC
>NW_006242651.1:0-888 GCF_000226075.1 Solanum tuberosum
AGCTGGCCTGGTCTCTAAGTATGAACGCCACCACTGCTTGGCGGGACCTTCTAATTGGTAAGCGGTGAAGTCTTCTTCTCTCGACTCCACTAAACCCAAAGTCTGTAGCCGCTCGCGGCAAGTACGTAGAAACTCGTGGGCATCCTCACCCACTGCCCCCGAAAACCTCGGCAGTGATAGTCTAAGGAACACCCCGAGGATCTTCTGCTCCCGTAGTGGCATGACGCCCTCTAAATCGTCAGGCTGAACAACCAGTGCCGCTAACTGCTGAACAACCGGTACCGCTGGTGTAGGCTGGCCCTGCGGTACTGGAACGGCTGGAGCTGGGGCCTTCTGCATACCCCCAATGGCAGGTAGTATCTGTACGAGCATTGCCTGTATATCTGGAGCTGCCACAAGCTCGGGCGGTGGCTGGGCTAATCCCGGGCCCATCGATTGCTGCTGGAGGATCTATCAGCGGCTCCGAAGTTTGCTCTCGGTCCTGGGCTGGTGCTGTAGCTCTTGCCAGACCTCGAGGTCGGCCTCTACCCTTAGCTGGGGCCCTACCACGCGTGCGAGCCATCCCTATCAAAGAGTGGTACAAGTAAGATTTTCAGAAACCGATAAGACACACAATGCACGACAGTGATACAAAAGCAACACGTTCCTAAAGACATCCTGTAACCTCCCGAAGATAAGTAACGGACGTCTCCGTACCGATCTGCAGGACTCTACTAGACATTAGCTCTGTACAAGTGAGACCGACGAACCTGGGGCTCTGATACCAATTTGTCACGACCCAATTTATCAAGTCATGATGACACCTACTATAACCCACCAGCAGGTAAGCCAACCCTCATATGATCTAAAGCCTCTCGCATCAAGTCTGTACCGCGCGGCCTGGGCTCT
>NW_006242652.1:0-888 GCF_000226075.1 Solanum tuberosum
TCAATAGTTGCCACTAAAATATTAAGAATTCTTAATACTCTAATTATTATTTCAATTTATACGATACATTCTTGTTTAATCAACCTAAAAAAGGAATATTTCTAATTTTTTTTTAAATAACACCATTGATATTATACTCATGTCGGATTCTCTTATTTGGCAAAAGGTCTATAAAGGTATAGTCTTTTAAAAACTAGTTTTAAAACATTGCAAAATCTTTTTATATTTTTTACATTTCATATCCAGTTAAATTTAATTACCTAAATTTAGATAGAATGAGTAGTTTTTATTTTTATTGATGTACCAATAAAATGATAAAGAAAATTATTCATTATTATTTTGATATTAACAAAAAGCCAAGACAAGTCTTTTCTACGTCTTACTCCAAAAACATTCTTCAATATATCTTGGAAACTTGACATCTTTCCTTGAATGAAAATAAATTCTCCGTTTCAATGACTTCTCTCAAAAATAAATTGGGTTTGACTAAATTAATATTAGATATTTAAAAATTATAAAAAGTACTTTTAATTACAATTCTTCTTGTATATTCATAGTTAGTTGTGGCAAATAAGCGGGTTGGGTCAAATTTGGGTGGGTTAAAAATGGGTCAACATAAAATGTATAATAATTCAACCCGCCCATATTTGATATGGGTAAAAATGAATTAGGTAACAAATGGGTTGGGTAAGATACTAGTTTGCCCATATTTTACCCATATTTTCATGAGTAAAATAGTACTCTATTTAAAAATTCAACATGGAGAAAATATTTTAGTCTTTTTTTAGATGAAAAATATTGAAAATGCTTCATTTAGTTTTATTGTATCATCAAAGTAAAAAAAAAAAAAATTCCTATAACTTTTCAATATGAGATAAATTAATGTAA
>NW_006242653.1:0-888 GCF_000226075.1 Solanum tuberosum
CCATTAGGAATGAAAATATAATAAAAATTGTTAGCTAGATAGTTATATTAACAGCTTCAAAATCGCAGAGATTGGGAACACAAATTTTGCTTAGTTCTCTTGTGCGTTCTTTGTTTACGGGAGTTCATCGGAATCTCTATTTGTGGTTTGGAAGGTTCTTAAATAGCTCGTCATTCCGGTCTCGCTGCACCGAAAAAGGTGACAACTCCTCCTCTTTCACTTTGTTTTATTTTTTAGTTAGTTTGTCCTCTGTTTGATGAAGTAGTCGTATATCTATGTTTGTTCCCTTCCGTTTGAACTCTATTAGTGCTATAATGCTTAAATCAGGAATATGTAGTAGCTAATTTTATGATGCAATGTCCTCATCTCTTATCGTTTGCTGTTGCTTTGGTCTGAGAATGAGAAAACAATAGAAATTCCATGTGTGTCACTTCATACCCTTACCCCTCTATCATGTTGGTTGCGTTCTTATTTTGATGTTGACTCGATGTCTTGGTAAATGTTGAAGGATGTTTATTCCCTCCGTCTTGTCTTATGAAGATGAGAGTATAAGATTACATTCCTACTTGTGCCTAAAATTCTATGATCTTTTATGTTACTATCGTTAATATTATGTGTTGATTTGGTCCATATCTAATATGCTCGGCTCCTCTTAATGTCATGAGATTCTTTTGCCACCTTGTCTCAGTTATGCAAAAAATGTAAATTTTTATTTACGCTTCATCAGTCAAAAGAGGGGTTTGTTTATTTGAGTTACTTCAAGTTATATTAAATTAGTATATGTTCATTATGGTCTAATTCTCTCTCTAGTTTTAAAGGTCTTAGGAGACATGCTAAGGTGCTCACTGTTAGTACTAGAATAATTATAGATCTTCCGCAACCATCATA
>NW_006242654.1:0-887 GCF_000226075.1 Solanum tuberosum
ACGCCACCAAGGAAGAAGTATTACCTCTTTCGATGCAACGAAACAGAGCAACAAACAGGGGATGACAAGCTTTCACCACAAATTTCGAACTAGCTTTTTAACAGGGAACTACTCGCTTCTTCGAATTTAAAAAGAAAAGAGACGTCTAAGACTTCCTAGGTGCAAAATTTCGTTCAAAGAGCTAGTTACTATGTTGTTCCTTTTTTCTTAATTCAAAATCTTCTAAGTCAAAGATCTCCAATAATTTCTCCCCTTTTCTTTACTGTTCTCCCATTCAAAATTTTCAACTCTCCCAAAAAAAAATCCCCTCTACTTTCTCAAAGAAGATCAAAAATCTCCTCCCTCTACTTTCTCAAAGAAAATCAAAATCTCCTCTCCCCCCTTGGCACGATAGAAAGAGAATATATATAGGGGGAAATTAGGGTAGATTGAATGGAGGGAAAAACGAGTGAAATCTGGACAGAAAACGCCTAATTCAAAAATCAAACTCCCAAAACCTTTCACCAATTCGGGAAAACACACTTTTTCTGTGATTTCAACCCATTCCGAATAAAGGAAGGGGCGAATCGATGCTTGGGATTGATTTTCTAGTCCTTGGGGCGCAACGTGGCATCATCCCGCAGTCACCAGGATGAAAGCACGCTGCTCTAGCTGCTGCTACTGTACGACGCTTCTGGGTTTTTTGTCGTTTGAGTCGCTGGAACGTTGAGAATGTTGGAGAGCAACGTTGGGAAGCTGTTGAGTTATCTCTTTGCTGAAAATTGAAGTTGGGCCGGGTTTAGGGTCATTTAAGAGTGTTAAAAGTGGGCTGGGAATTATGGGAGAATTAATATGGGCTGCTGGAAGGTGGTAAGAGGAGGGCCCAAAATGGTTGTCTCAAATGGGTT
>NW_006242655.1:0-393 GCF_000226075.1 Solanum tuberosum
GATATTATAAAAATAGAAAGAAATATAATAAAAAATAATGATCAAAATACAAATATAAAAAACGAAGAAAAAGATAATATGTAAAAAACTACAAAACCAAAAGACCATATAGACCAAAAAGAAAACTAACGGAAAGTATTTGTTATAATTGTGGAAAATTAGGACACATAGCTAGAGATTGTAAATTACCTAAAAATTCATAGAAAAAATAAATATCAGAAATAATAATAAACGATGACAAATATATACGCAGATAGAGAACATAGATTATGAATTAGAAAGAGAAGATAGCATTTATGAAATATCAGAAAATGAAATGAATAATGAAATAGAAATAGAATCAGATAATGAATTTTATAATATAACAAATGACTGAAACAAATATACAAATAA
>NW_006242655.1:652-887 GCF_000226075.1 Solanum tuberosum
ATAATAAACAAACGAATAATAAATAAAGAATTACAAGATAGTAAGGCTAAAAATCCAATTAAATATGTACGTTTAGGAGGAATAGAAATACTAATAAAAGCATGTTTTTGAGAAAGAAAAGATACACCCATAGAAATATACTTAGCAGATGATGTACTTAGAAGATGATAGAATTATACAACCCATAGAAAAAAGTATAATAAGTGCAGTAAAAGGTAACCTCATATACCAAAAA
>NW_006242656.1:0-887 GCF_000226075.1 Solanum tuberosum
CACATTTTTACACCATTAAATTAGGTTAACTTACAATCGTATCACTCTTTGGGTATGTTCGATAAGAAGAAAAATATTTTCTAACAATAAGTTGGTTTTCTATGTATTTATTTGTGTTTGTAGGTAATTAAGTAAAATTTACTATCTTAAATGTATTTGTATGTAATTTAGATAAATACTATGGAAAGTCGAGGTGGAGAGATAGGGGTGTTGGATGGTGGGGATGAGGGCTATGATGAGTGGAAGTGAATATGAGGTAGTGTGTTAGAGAAGGAGACGAGACAGTACGATCGATGCGAAATGTAATTACTAGTAGAACTTGTTTTCCCTATTTTCATTAGAAAATTCATTTCTTCATATTTAAGGAGTTAGCTTGTTTTCTTTGAGGAAATAGAACATGAGAAAATTGAAAATCATTTTCATGCCGAACACACTCTTCATTTAAACTTTGATATGATAACTTGGAAATAAAATAAACAATCTATTATCTCTTGTGCCCTAGTTTGTGTGGCACGGCTGACCAGGCACACCGTTAAGAAAAAAAGATTATTTTAAAATTTTGTGGTTTAAAATAAGACTTAAACATTTATGTGCATATAAGTCATTTCATTAAAAATGAGAATTTTTTAAAGTTTCTAATTATATTCAAAAAGTGATTAGTAAATTTATCATTTTATAATTACTTCTTCACGAATATACCAAGTCAAATTTAAACAAATAAAAATAAACAAAGAGATTAAGCGATTGGTGGTAAATATATATATATCCTCTTTTTTATATTAGAAAGAAAGGGCAATGTCAAGTTCTTCGTCTTTTTTTTACTGTCACGCCCCGTTTTTTTGCAAAATGGGTTTTTGGTGCACGACCTAACAACTCTTTTGGGCTTT
>NW_006242657.1:0-887 GCF_000226075.1 Solanum tuberosum
TTGCGGTTGATTATGTATCAAAATGGGTGGAAGCAATTAGGCTTTCAAAAAATGAGGAAAAAAGTGTCACTACATTCCTGAAAAAGAGTATCTTCTCCAGATTTGGTACACCTAGGGCAATTATCAGAGATGGAGGTTCACACTTTTTTAACTAGTTGTTCAAGGCGTTGCTAGAGAAATATGTTGTTCGTCACAATGTAGCCACTCCTTATCATCTGCAGTCTAGTGGGCAAATTTATGTGTCAACTTGAGAGATAAAGCAAATTCTTGCAAAAACTGTGAACGCCAAAAGGTATGATTGGTCAAGAAGGCTTGATGATGATCTATGGGCCTATTGCACTACATTCAAGACTCCCATAGGTATGTCCCCCCTACACATGTATATGGGAAGTCATGTCATTTGCTTGTAGAGCTAGAGCATAAAGCAATGTGGGAACTCAAGAAGTTGATTTGGATTAGAACGACACTTCAATTCAAAGACTGAATGAGCTCGACGAGTTTCGCCTAAAGGCATATGAGAGTTTATCCTTGTACAAAAAGAAGATCAAGAAGTACCATGATCAAAAGACTGAAAAGCCCAAATTTTCTCTTCGTGATCTAGTATTGTTATTGAACTTAAGGTTGCTCTTGTTTCCTGGTAAACTCAAGTCCAAGTGCACCAGGACATTTCGAGTAACCCGAGTATTTCCACATGGAGCGGCTGAACTCGAGAACAAGGAAGGAACAAGGTTCAAGGTAAACAGCCAGAGGATAAAAGTCTATTTGGGGCAAGCTAATAGTGTCAACGAGGTGATAGAGGATTGAAGTCTTGGTGAAGTCTGAGTAACCAAAGGGTCCGCGTCATGCCGCGTTATTAAATCAAGCGCTGCTTGGGAGGCAACCCAAGA
>NW_006242658.1:0-886 GCF_000226075.1 Solanum tuberosum
CCCATAATACTCAACTTTATGAGAGTAAAATATAAGCACAAGTAAAAATTTTATGTTTTAAAAATCAGAATTCAGATTTTATAAGAAAAGAAAAACTGCAATAATTTTTTTAACGACAAGTTGGTCTTCTTAAGAACTAGAAGAACAATGTTTTAGAAGTGAGAAATTTCAGATTTAAGAACAATTAAATCAACTTCATTTTAAAAACATCTTGAATAAATTTCCAAACTACCTTGTTAAATAAAGGGGAGAAACTGAACGTAGAACTAAACATCTCAAAAGAAAATAAAATTACAAACGAGAAACAAATTTGAGTCTGAAAAAGAAGAAAGCAGGTTTGAAAATCATTTAAGAGGCTAAAATTGTCTCAAAATTAACCCAATATATGAGCTGAATATATGACTTAGGAAGAATCTTATATTTTAAAGAAAAATGAATTTTAAAGGGACAAACACCTATTTGTAGCCTCACAACTTTAAATACCAAACATGTTGAACCTTTAAGTATTAACCAACTAGTCAACATCATGAACATTACTCAACAACAATGACTTAATATTTAATCTAAATTCAGAACGGAAAGTGACAATTTGATCATACTTAGCTCTATTTTCGATTAAAGAAGGCAAGACATAAAGTTTTCATTTCTTAAAAATTATTTTGTTTGACCTACAACTACTGCTAACATAGGAATTAACAATAGGCTAAAGAAAGGAAAACAAAGGGAGAACATATTAATAGCTAACCTCATGCTTTCATAAAAAGGAAAATTGGTTATATAACTCAAACAAGATTATAATTAAGTTAATCTACATGAAATAGAAACTGAGTAGAAATGAACATAATAACACTAAAACAGGGGTAACATTACTTATGTAACTCAAACA
>NW_006242659.1:0-886 GCF_000226075.1 Solanum tuberosum
ATTTATATTGTGGAGGGTCAAAATTGGGTGTCCACAACTGTCCCTCATTTGACTTAGATTGATGAAAGCAATTCGAGGTAAATGAAATTGACAAATCCAATTTTGAACGACCACATCTTCATCTTTTCGAAAAAAGGATTTTGGTACGGACTTCAGGAGTAATGGCGGAACCCTTAAAATGGGTTTCATATATATCTCAAGCTATATGAGAATTCAGGTCAACTAGTAGTTCAATATGCTTGATTTGACGCATGAGTATGAAAGAATTCAAAAGCTATTTCGATACCGAATTATGAAAAAACCGAAATGCTAGGGAATAAGATTTAAGAGAGAATGTCAGAGTACAGCCGAGTTTTCAACATGGATCCCGCCTACATATCTCTTAACTCAGGGAATCAGGCTGCTTGTAGTTCGACTCGATCGGTTGAAAGGAATCTATCATGCAAGATAACCTTTAGTTCTAGAGGAATGACAAGTAAGTCGAGTATGAAAAGAGGCTTGCAATCTCTTAGCCATGAATGTGGTGCACTTCACACCCATAAGTAAGAACTTACACGGACATAATTTCCAAAGCTCTTGGTGCGTTGCCACTCAGATTGGAAAGCTGCTTCCGGTAGAGACCCAAAATTTCCGGATGCGAAACTGAAACCATGAAACCTAAAGAAAAACCCACATGCCTTCTAATAGGGGTGTGGTTTGATTGTGGTGGAAGTCGCTCTTTTGTTCGTGTCCTAAGAGTTTGGCACTCCTCTTTGGACTATGCCCCAGTTCGCTGCTAAGAAAAAGTTCCACGTTGTGCTGCATCCTTTTTGATGTCGTCCGCACCTATGGTTTGTTTTGGAGAATTTACCCTTTCGGATGCTCTCGACAAAGACTGAGATAAACT
>NW_006242660.1:0-886 GCF_000226075.1 Solanum tuberosum
TACCTTCATATCCTTCCAAAGCACAAGGATTACTTTCATTTCTTGAAGCCTTGAAAATCTCAGCTCGTCCTGCTAGTTGTCCATAGTTCAAATAACTACATATATACATTAAAATATAATCAATATGTTATAATTATTAAATACACTAAAACCTTATTTGAAACAATATTCATTTAATTAGTCTCATTCCTAACATTTGGTAAATTAAATACAATCAAATTAAAGTAGAGTTAGTATTTTTAGTTTATTGATTCTAGATCACAATTCTTTTTTACTTATCGAGTTACTAAAATCTGAATAGATTATTTTTATATGTTGCGCAAATACAGAGTTTAAGTCAAAATTACTTGATTCCGTCAAATTCATAATTATTACTATAACGAATATCAAATATCGGATAAAAAAAATATAAGAGGAGAAAACAAACCTATGTACATAGAGGTTATAATCTTTTGACATAAGATGCTTTTGTAGAACATAAGGTTCTCCATCCACATTTTTAGGAGCATTTGCAAATTGCTCATTTGATATAGCATATGCCATTTGGATTGAACCACCACCAATATCAATTGTTGCTGAGGTACTTTTATAATCTTTGCCCAAATTTCCCAATAAATAATTCATTGCAACCTATTAATAAGAAAATATACCAAAAAATTAAAAAAAATCAACTTGCTATAGCTCATGATTAAATAAAGGAAAAATAGTCAAATATGTCATTGGGCTTCAATTTGAGAAAAGACTCATTTATGTTGTCCGGTTAAAGTTTGGTTCATCTATGCTATTTCTATTTGAGAATAGACACATTCATGACATTATTTGTTAACTGAAAACAATTCAAATTTCACAAAATTATTTTTTACATGTGGTCAGTTATGATTCAACC
>NW_006242661.1:0-886 GCF_000226075.1 Solanum tuberosum
GATTGCCTAAAATTGATTGTGTTTTGTTTTTAATTTTATGTTACATGACTTGTATTATAAATGTTCAATAGGTCTTACATTCTTAGTATCTTGCATTCCTTTGGACCATAAATCATCCGGAACAACTTTAATGAAGTTTTTTTTTTCATAACATTTTCAATCAGAAACTAATCATGTTATGTTATTGTGATATATATGTGGCATATATGTTGTTACTTACTAGATCAGCTTCATCGATATCACTCATAAAAGATGATCCATCGCAGTAATTTATACACACAATGAAGAGTAAATGCATGTGTGACGTAGGAAATAAATGCACGTCTGACATACGAAATGCACATCTGACGCACGAAATACACATCTGACGCACGAAATGCATGTGCATTAATTTTATTAATTCAATAGTTAGTTATGATGAAAGTTATTCATGTATAAAACCTTTTCCATCTGTTATTAATCCCCTGTCAAAGCCGTATGCAAGTGGACTTCCGCCGAGACAAACTGTTTAAGAAAAATAAACAGTTAAATCTAAGTGGTAGAAAATTCTAATGATAAAGTGAAATTAAACAACTTTAATAACTCTTTTTATAACATTTCCAATAATTATTTCTCTTTCAAAAAAATGATTTTGGACTCCTGAATAATAACTTAAATATATTAAATGATCTAATTTATAATTCAAATCAACCTCAAAATTTTGAATATCTGTATTTTCTTCATGACTATGAAAATCTTTCTCGATCTAACAATTACTCCAATGCCTCTTCATTCTCAATATTACGATGACAACAATTTTCCTGATTTTTCTAACAATATGTCTAAGGGTCGTTGCAGATGCTCAAAATATCAAGTAACTCTATGACAATCTGTATTAATCATTTAA
>NW_006242662.1:0-886 GCF_000226075.1 Solanum tuberosum
TTTCCTTTTTAGTCAGTCTCAAAAAGAATGACACATTACTATATTAAGTACCAATTTAACTATAAAATGTCACTACTAGAAAACAGGCCTACGGCAACAAACATAAAACCGTTGCAATAGATAGTAAAACCGTTGCAATAGATCTATCGCAACGGTTCAACACCCGTTTCATCTGATCGCGTGGCAATAGATCTATTGCAACGGTTTTGGCAACGGTTTTAGAACCGTTGCAGAAGGTGTACCTATTGCAACGATTTTTCCTCCGTTGCTATAAGACAATCTATTGCAACGGTTCTTTTATCAATTGGAGCGGCTTAAATCCATTGCCATATGTTTTATGCAACAACTTTTTTTATACTATTGCAACAGTAATATAGACTATTGCAACAGATTTTATGGGCTATGATTTGGTGATCAACTGCAACGGTTTGTTTAGGATATTGCAACTGTTCAATGAAAAAACAATATACTATTATTTATATATTGAAAATAATACTCCAATATTTAAATAAATCAGGATAAGAAGTATTCACCAACTAACATAATCATAGTCCTTCCAGCTGGTGTTATTAACTCTATATATAAAATATTGTTTAACAATTCAAGACTTGGCATACATAAATTTACAAAATTTAATTAAGAAATATGGTATTCGTAAAATGTTAAAGATCTCTGGCAACAATCAACGAACACTCTTTTCGTAAAGTCTTCACTGCTTTTGTCTACTATTTATTCATTTGATTCACCTACAAAAGATCATAAATAAGTTAACGCAATAAAATTCGCAAAACAATAGTGTTAATACATAAAAAAAAATTGATAATGACCGATCGTTAATACATAAATTTTTTTTGATAATGACCGATCAATACATAAATATATAAAA
>NW_006242663.1:0-886 GCF_000226075.1 Solanum tuberosum
TTGCCTTAGTTGCCATGTATAATTTGGAATTAGAACAACTTGATGTTAAGACAACTTTCTTACATGGCGAGCTTGAGGAACAAATATACATGCATCAACCTGAAGGATTTGAAATTGAAGGAAAAGAAGATCATGTTTGCTTGTTGAAGAAATCCTTATACGGATTAAAACAATCTCCAAGACAATGGTATAAGAGGTTTGATTCCTTTATGTTGGGTCATGGTTATTCGAGGAGCATGTATGATAGCTATGTTTACTTCCGAAAGTTAAATGATGGTTCATTTGTTTACTTATTGTTATATGTTGATGATATGCTCATTGCTGCTAAGCATTTGACAGAAATTCACACTTTAAAAGGTCAGCTGAAAAGTGAATTTGAAATGAAAGATTTAGGAGCAGCTAAGAAAATCCTTGGTGTAACATCCGACAATTTGAAATAACTTTGAAGGGGCCTAGAATTTGGAAATTTTCATTTTTGGAAAAGGATTTGAAAAATCTGAAAATTTAAAATTTGGCTAAGTATGGAAAAATGTGAATTTTTGGCCAAATTTGAACAGCCATAAATTCTAGGTCAGGATGAGTTAGGTGGAGTTCCGGTTATGGTTGTAAAGTACATGGAACAATCTTTCCAACGCCGCCGAGTTTGCTCAATTCCGAGTTCGTATGAGCGAGTTATGGCCCTTTGAAAGTTGGGCAGTTGACAAGAAATCCGTCCGGAAATCATTAAGGGCATTTTGGTCTTTTCCCTAGCAAATACTTTAGGGGTTATGTTGTTGTATAGGGCTGATATTGGATCATTTTGTTCCATTTTAAGGGAGTGAAAGTTAGGGTTCTTGAGAGTGAAGAAGAGAAGAAAGAGAAGAAGAAGAGAAGAAGGAGAAGAAGA
>NW_006242664.1:0-886 GCF_000226075.1 Solanum tuberosum
GTTGTTGTCAAGAGCGCACAAAGTTGAGGAATTGTCAATTTGGGCAAATAGTCAACTTGAAAAATTTATTGCAAATTGTCAACTTGAAAAATTTATTGTCATCAAATTGGAGTTAATTTTGTTGTGACTTCTACAAATAGTGTTGTTCTTGATACGCTCGTCACAGTGAGATAAGAATCTCATAGTTTCATCACTCTCTTACATCGAATTTTGGATTTCACACCAAAGATGTGTTCCTCACATTGAAACAAGAATCTCATAGTTTCAGAATTTAAGCAAAATTAAAAGAATACATCTCAACTAATCTGGAAAGCTTTTAGCTCCTACTTTTACATACGTTGTACGTCTGTGAGTTATGCTTCCAACAGAACACGAATCACATCATTTCAAGGTCCCTACACCGAGTTATTGATTTTTTCCCAAATTTCCTCAGAGCTTAAAGAAGACATTAAGAGAATGGGACCGCGATTCATCTTTCACGACGAAATATTGTTTTGTCGTTTTTATGAGGGACTATTCTTGTGGTGTCTTGACAAAGAAGAACCTCAACAAACAATGGAGGAGGCACATTCTAACACATGTGAGCACACTAATCAGTGCCTAAACTTCAATTTCGCATCAAGCGGATGGCCTACTATTGACCAACAATGGTGGTTGACTGCTCAGAGCATTCCATAAAGTGTCAAGCGTGTCAATACCATGTTAATTAGATCCATCAATCTCAATAGGCTTTGCATCCAACTGTAGCCTCATGGCCCACAGATGCATGGGTACTCGATGTTGTTGGACCTCTTCCAAAGTCGTCCAAAGGACAAATGTATATCTTAGAGTAATCACTCTAAAATCACTCAAATGATATAAAAAACAAGATTTGGTGGCATTGCGT
>NW_006242665.1:0-886 GCF_000226075.1 Solanum tuberosum
CTAATAGATCTATAAAAAGTAACTAAGGACTCACGTGCAACACACGTGTCCAAGAACTAGTTGATTTAAAACTCGAACAATCCATATTGTTGAAATTTAGAAGTCATTCTCGTCTTTTATTATAAGTAGCAAATTTAGATAACGTACAATAAAACATCTCAAGCTAGACCAAAAATATATAAGCACTTAAATTGTAGCAATAGACAGTAATAAGCTTTTTCTAATTGAAAAAAAAATAGATTTACTTGAACATTTTTGCTGGAGATTGTTGTGGAGAAAAAGAAAAAGAACCAAATGACTTGACATTTTGATGTCTTATTTAAAAAAACATATATACATGTGGTGTTGCGTGTATAACACTGCAACTAATTGAATTGAGTTGCGGCTCAACGTCAACACATAAGGTGCAAAAAATATAGAGGAAAAAAGTTTAGGGGTGGGGGTTATAGGAACCCCGTAAATATAGAGCGTGTCTTTAAATTTCGGTCATAATCTAAGGGATTTGTGTGGCTTTTGCTAATTTAGATTGATTAAATAATTGTCTCAATTGTTAAAGCTAATATTCTCAAATCATTCTTATGCAATGACTTGTGCATTGACTTGAGATTTCTCTTATTAGTTTAATTGTAATAAGTGTTTATTACCTCAAATATTTACTTATTCATTTTTGGAAATTGTAGGTTTCAAGAGAAGCAAATTAAAGCCTTTTGCCTTCCCTAGTTTCTGATATTTCATCAAGTGTTCGTGAACGTTTGAATAAATACATATCTTCTTCTTATCAACTTCTTATATGGGACTTTATTTGTACATCCAACAAACATAACATTGAAGCATTCTGTCGTGACTCATATCTTATTTTATCTCCAAAATTAAAAGAACACACTAA
>NW_006242666.1:0-886 GCF_000226075.1 Solanum tuberosum
TCTGATTAGTACGTGATCACTTGGGTCAATTTATTGCAGGGAAAACTTTATTTCTTGGTCATGTGACTGGCCCGTTGTTGGCCGAGATCATAGGGGTGGGTGAGGCTCTTAGTTGGCTAAAGGAATGGTTCAGTAGAACGAGATTTGTTGTGGAAACTGATAATCTACTTGTGAAGCAAGCTCTGGAAGAAAACTTGGTGAATTACTCTTAATTTGATTCTTTTGTTTTTGATTGAAAAACTCTTATCAAAGAGTTACCATTTCTCTCTTTGTCGGCTGTTAAGAAATCAGCGAATCAGGTTGCTCATTGTCTTGCTAGAGCATCTATTTCTATGTATGGTTCGATGGAGTGGATACTAACCCTCCATCTCTCATTACCGATGTACTCATTTTCGATATGAATAATACATGAAGAAAGAACCATTTCAAAAAAAGAGTCTAATAAGTATTTAATTACATGATTAAACATTGAAGAAAAATTCAAATTAGGTTATGTATTTTAAATGTCTAAACAAATGTAAAACTAAAGAAAATATTCAACATTATTGTCATTCTTTGTGTTGAATTAATTTATTTTATTAGCATTAGTAGTCTCAAAAAACTTGAAAAAATATGTTAATAGATAAAAATTATGAAAATGTATAAGTAATATTTAGAAATTACATCAAAGTAAATAATTTTATGTATAAAATAAATTCTAAAATTTATATATATATATAATGTCGGGTTGGTTTGGTCTCAGGTTGACTTTTTTAGTTAAAACCAAACCAACCCAAGTATAGTCGAGGTTTTTTTTTTTCAATACCAAATCAAGTCAAATTAAATCGTTAGTCGAGTTTTTTTTATTATTATTTAACTCGATTTACGGTTTGATTCATGACTCTAA
>NW_006242667.1:0-886 GCF_000226075.1 Solanum tuberosum
TGCTTTGACTCTCCTTTATTGAGATACATTTTTTTTTCCACCAGGGATCCGTTTAATTAACTGTTGGTTTAGCATTTTTTTATGCACGTTAAAAATAATAATAAATACAATGCTTAAATTATTAAGTTATTCTTATTTATTACTCCTAGTTTTTTTTTTTTTTAGAAATGAGCAATATTTTTTGGAAAAAAAAAACGTTTCTTTAAAATTAAGCCATAGTTGAAAATAATGGACTAGTTTAATTTTGAAATTTTTAAAAAGTGATAATCATTTTGGGATATTTTCTTTGAGCTAAACGATAATAGAAATAAAATGGAAAATATGCGTTATTGATATGTTTATTTTTATTTATTCATAATTCTAATTTTTTTTTATTTGTTACTTTTAATTATCACGGAAATTATTTATTTTCATGTTTACCCTTAATATATAAGAGATCTCTAATATTAATTATTTACGGTTCAAATCATTTTATAAAAATTATATGAAACATCAATTAATAATAAGAATAGTGCGGTAAAATAGTCACGTAAATCATTAGGTTAGTTTTTCTGTCCGCCTGCTCTGTTTTTTTGCCTATCTATGTATCTCTGTGTCTGTGTATTCCTCCCCATGAAATCTCTTCTATCTCTCATTCTATCAAATCCATCCCCCTCCTCAACTCCTCTTCATCGTGCTCCTGTGTGACTCGATACCACAACATAAAGATTGGAGATAAAATGTAAAGAGTGCTTATCATACGAACAATCCTCATGTCTGTGGGTATGAAATTGAAGTGGTAAGCCAAAAATCGTGAGTATATGTGGAAAAGTGTGAGTGGAGTCACGTGTGTACGGTATGATGTCACATTAGAATTGTTACCAGAAATGATATGAAGGAATCTTTT
>NW_006242668.1:0-886 GCF_000226075.1 Solanum tuberosum
GTGAAGGTGCTTAGTTTAGTTCAAATATAAAAGTCATACGTGTTGTGTTGTATAATACTAATGCACATCTCTTAGATTGTCACTATTTTAGCTTAGAGTCTCGATTGTTGTTGTTTTCCGCTCTTGCCAAATAGATGTATTTTTCTTCATTTCCTCTTGATCAAGAATTAATAGAACGAATGTTTGTCTTGAAATGCCATTTGAAAGTTTTGTTTGAGTTAACATTTGTAGTTAGTCCTCATTTGCCTTTTGATTTGTTTCATTCTAAACCAAAAGGGGTAGCCTTTACAGTAGATTTGAGTGAAATGGTAAAGTTGAATATTTCAGTGAATAGCTTCATCAGGTGGTTTGGTCTTGTTTCTTGTATTTGCCTTTGTTACATCTTTATTTATTTTTTTTTCTTTTCTTTACTTCAATACTAAATATAATATCCATTTGCTAATTTTCTTATTTGTCTTCATTGCATGCCCCTTCGTGTGAGTCCACCGGACTCTTTTCCAATCCCTTTTGCATTTCGAAGTGGGCCACAGAGGCCCAATCTATTCTCCTCTCAAGTCTACCTCTCATCAGTGGATCAATGGGTTGAAAGGGAAGCTGAAACAAAGCTGGAAAACAAAAAATGCAAGTGTTCGGAGCGAAATTAAATGCTGTATACACTCCGTATACAGCAGTATACACGAAATATGTGGAATATACAGTGATATACAGCAGCGGTATACACTGTATACAGTCACGAAAATGGGCCAAAAACCCACTTAAATTTCTAGTTTTG
Source organism: Solanum tuberosum (assembly GCF_000226075.1). Classification (NCBI taxonomy): domain Eukaryota; kingdom Viridiplantae; phylum Streptophyta; class Magnoliopsida; order Solanales; family Solanaceae; genus Solanum; species Solanum tuberosum. The sequence continues at coordinate 773 of NW_006242668.1, forward strand.
TATTATGTTGTAATTGGGCCAAAAGCCCATCCGTCTTGGTATTATTTGCTAGAATAAGACAGGTACAAATGACTCAAATGGGCCTTTGGCCCAAAACGAAATAGGCCCAAATAC
>NW_006242669.1:0-886 GCF_000226075.1 Solanum tuberosum
TGCCTATCAACATGAGGGGCATGAAACATGAAAACTCGGGTTAGACTCATTTCCCACTCAATTGTGTGCTGAGAGATATGCCCCTTTAAAGTTGACCCTCAAAATCGCATTTTTTGCGATTTTCAAGTTTTGATACGGTTGTTCTAAAATTCAGGTTAGACTCATTTCCCACTCAATTTGACCCCCTGAATAAGATATGAAGTCGAATTTCTGAAATGATGCACGGATTTTGAGATATATGGAAATTACAATTTTAGGTGTTTCCGAAGCACATTTTTCGGACATTTTTTGGGGTCGTTTCATGATCACAGGAGCCTTCAGTACATTATGAGCCAGAGAGATCTTAATTCGAGACAGCGCCGTTGGATTGAGCTCCTGAAGGACTATGACCTCTCTATTCTCTACCATCCGGGCAAGGTAAATGTAGTAGCGGAAGCCTTGAGTCGGAAGGCAGTAAGTATGGGTAGTTTAGCATTTCTTTCTACTACGGAGCGACCATTAGCTTTGGACATCCAGTCCTTAGCTAACCGGATGGTACGGCTTGATATCTCTGATTCCCGGTGTGTACTAGCTTATGTGGATGCTCAGTCATCTCTGCTGGATCGGATTCGCAGCCGTCAGTTTGAGGATGAGGATTTAGTGGCACTTCGAGATCGAGTTTTGGGAGGTGACACTGGCCTGGCTACCTTAGATTTAGATGGGGTCTTAAGATTTGGTGATCGACTTTGTGTTCCAAGAGTTAGGGTTTGATTCAGATGATTCTTACCGAGGCCCATGACTCCAAATATTCTATTCATCCGGGCACAGCTAAGATGTATCGGTACTTGAGACAGCACTACTGGTGGAGCGACATGAGGAGAGATATTACGGATTATGTATCGCGTTG
>NW_006242670.1:0-886 GCF_000226075.1 Solanum tuberosum
CCCATTTTAAAGGTCAAATGTGCCAAGAGCTGGAAAAGTCCCAATTTTGCTGATTTTCGTGAGTTATAGTCTATGGACTTTTTGGTGATCTGGAACTCCGATATAATTTTTGCCAAATTTTTTTCGTGGACGACTGTTAAGATCTTAGCTATGGAGGCAATTAGCCTTCAGGGCCAAAACGTCCCATTTTAAAGGTCAAAATGTGCCAAGAGCTGGAAAAGTCCCAATTTTGCTGATTTTCGTGAGTTATAGTCTATGGACTTTTTGGTGATCTGGAACTCCGATATAATTTTTGCCAAATTTTTTTCGTGGACGACTGTTAAGATCTTAGCTATGGAGGCAATTAGCCTTCAGGGCCAAAACGTCCCATTTTAAAGGTCAAATGTGCCAACAGCTGGAAAACCTCCAATTTTGCCGATTTTCGTGAGTTATAGTCTATGCACTTTTTGGTGATCTGGAACTCCGACAAAATTTTTGCCAAAATTTTTCGTGGACGACTGTTAAGACCTTAGCTATGGAGGCAATTAGCCCTCATGGCCAAAACGTCCCATTTTGAAAGTCAAATGTGCCCCAGAACAGGTAAACTCCCCATTTTGCCGATATTCGTGTGCTATACTCAACGCACTTTTTGGTCAATTGGAATTCTGACATATTTTTTGCCAAAAGTTTTCGTGGACGTCCGTTAAAACCTTAGCTATGGAGCCAGTTAGCACTCACGTCCAAAACGTCCCATTATAAAGGTCAAATGTCTAACAGAGCAGGAAAACCCCCAATTTTGCCGATTTTCATGTGCTATAATAGTCCATGGACTTTTTGGTGATTTGAAATTCCGACATAATTTTGTCCAAAATTTTTTGTTGGCGACCGTTAAGACATTAGCTATGGA
>NW_006242671.1:0-886 GCF_000226075.1 Solanum tuberosum
TATGAACATATAAGTTAACTCTTCTTGTAATAACAAAATTTACAGTTAATTCTTACCATACCATGGCAGCAGAGGGCAAAGCCAACTTCAAGTTTGTAAGGATATGATGAAATGGCTCGAACGAGAGACCATCTCTCCAGATATGGTTGAATCTCTTCGAAAGGAGCACGTATAGGCCCAACGTGAGAAGTGAGATCCAGATCGAAATAGAAGCCGCTAATGATGCTCCTTTAAAAGCAAGACCTGTCCAATGAACCAAGGCATAGGAAATCCCAATGTGGATGACTAAAGATCCAACTGAACAGAAAGCCAGAGGCATGATGATCGACTGTGCCTGAAGAGATCTCAAAATGTTTTGCAGAAAACTATATGCAAACAATCCAGGAATGAGGAACCTCAAAAATACACCGGCTTCTCTAGCTATGTCAGGATCTTGATGAAGTAAAATCAGAATCATATCAGAATACCACCAGATGGCAGAAATCACCACAGAAAAGAAGAACGATATGATGCATGATGCCTGCAAATGTATCCCCAACATTCTGTACATTTTTGCTCCATACCCTTGTCCGCATAATGTCTCAAGTGCACCACTTAGACCAACCTATAGACTGTTCACTAACAAGTTTAAGACTTGCTTCAGTAAGATTGGAAGCACAGTGCATCATGTAAAAGTTGGATTCTTATCTTAGACATGCTCATTTTCGGGCAAGCACGATCTCTTTGAATATTTTAAACACTTGCATAGAACATTAATACAAGAAAAGTTGCATAGCTAATCATCATTTTGTTAAGATCTGCAAACAGTTTTACTCATTCCAAGAACTACTCTTCACTCTTTAGCACCTAAACAATTACCATTTTGTTAGAGTTCAGATCCTCATTT
>NW_006242672.1:0-885 GCF_000226075.1 Solanum tuberosum
AGTAACAAGTACTTTATAAATGTCTTGTAGTATCTGACTACGACAGAATTTTGTATTATTTTTGTATTCTAGCAAAGAAGCTGAACCTTCCTTGAGTTTATTAAAATATATTCTTCCATGAGTTCATAAAAGTGCCTTCTTTACAAAATGTACATTCTAAGTTTCGTATGACATTATAGCACTGCTATAGTCATTAAGTCGAGGTCTATACTAAGTTATAAAAGGACCATTCATTTTCCTCTCCTCATCCATTAAACTGGCAGGAAAGTCGATTATGTAGACAAAGATTCTGAGAGGCATTCTTGAGGTCATGATTATAATGATGACGAGGACGAGAACGACAAAGGACAGGTAATAATAGTACTGCAAATTTCGCTTACTTTCCCTGGAATACATTCATTTTAATGCATTTTCCTCATGCCTGCACAGTTGCACCAGCTTTGATACAATAATAAGCATCAATGAATTAATAAATGTGTGCAAAATAAACATAGTAACTTAATACTTTTGCAACATTTTAAGTAAGGCATATTAAAAACGAAATGAAGTAGCGGCTAGCATGCTAAGATAAGATCAATATATTATCCATAAAAGATAGGGGATATTTCATCACATTAATTATTGAGTTTAACTACAATCAAAATGATCAGGTGGTACAGAAATTCCGTGGTCATTTTTGAGTAAAATTTGAAGGTCGGATGTGTTGTTGGATCTTAATATCGATCTGATTTGTGGATCAGTATTTTCTCCAAATCCAATCAATTTTTTGGCATTGAATTCTTGAATATCAGGACATGAAGGATAGTAATTGAGCTTGAAAATAGATTCACTCTTAAAGTGTTAACATATTCATGTTCAAATGAAGTGTCTTGTGTTGCCCTGTGA
>NW_006242673.1:0-885 GCF_000226075.1 Solanum tuberosum
CAAAGTAAAAATTCGGCATAAAGGTTAGTTTTCTGAACCCCGTACTTTATGTTTGTGGTTGAAATCGAATGCAATAAATAAAATTGTAGTTGATTTGTTTTGGGTAATTAGTATAATCGTGTGTAATGGATTGCCCATATTGAATTCAATTGCGTGCCTAAATGTTTAAAATTGATCAATTCCCATGTCTTGTTCGTTACAATTGGTTCTAAATTGTTGGGTTGAGGTTTATTTATGTTTGTTCTAGTGGGGTGACTTCTAAGTAACCGTGAATTTTGCTACATGACGTAATTTTCCCAATGATGGAGAGTTCGACATCATTCTTAAAGGCGAAAGTCATCAAATGGCCAATTTTGGCCATATTGGGGGAAGTCTTAGTACCTCGAGGACATGGGTCATATGGGTCTTCCTCTAATTTAGTAGTGTTGGTGTTTTATTTTGAATTCGGGGGTTGCGGGCTTGAGTTTGAAGTGTTGGGTTGAAAAATGGCACGTTGGGTTGTCTGGCGAGCTACGTCGAGAACGTCAGTTGTTCGGCGGTTACCCGAAGTCCCCCTCAGATAACCCTTCAATTAAAATGTTGGTTGATTTTGTTCTGTAACTTTCGGTGAGATGCCTGAGCTTGCCGAGTTCACTCGACGACTCACCGTAAGGTCTTCTTGATCGCCCTTTCTGTGCCCCTAACTGTTAAAATACATAATAACTTTCGCCGGTCAAATCTTAGATCGCTAATTAGTGTCAGCGATTCGCCGGATGGCCCTAAACATCGCTGACATGTCTTGATGTTGGAAATTTTTCGACTTGGTACTTTCATCGAGCCCGATTTTGCTCGCCTAAGTGACTCGCCGACTGGTTTGGCGAGTCTTTCTGCAACTTAATTTCTGCA
>NW_006242674.1:0-885 GCF_000226075.1 Solanum tuberosum
ACTTCCATTCTTGCATCATTTGGTATCAGAGCATCGATCTTGCTCGGTGGGTAATCTCTAAAAATGGCATCAGAAATGAAGGAGATAAAGGCGATGATGGAGAAATTGATATTCGACATGTCCAAACTCAGTAATAGTTATGACAGAATGGACCGTAAAACAATAGAGTTTGTTCAGGAAATGAAGTTCTCTATTCGGGAGGATGAAAAATTCATGTCTCAGTGTATAGAAACTGAGAAACCACTACAAACACCTTCTCCAATACCATTCCCAAACTCTCCATACACCTTTAATTTCACTCCTTGGCACGTCACTGATTTTCAGTCTTCCACTCTATTGTATCATCCATCGGGATTCTCCAACGGTTGGAATGTCGGGGAAATTCCATACAAAGGCACTACTATGGGTTCTCAATCGAGCAACATGGGGTTCCTTTCTAGCGCGAGAACGGTGCCAACAAACCTTAGACCAGAGCATTCCTCTCTGCCTTCACTGTTTCAGCAACAACACACTTGCTCCATCATTGCCGTTAATGATTTAATTCCAAGAAAATTGTCGGAGGGAAATAGTTCAAAATATGTTGAGCCATTAAAAGAGGAAATAAATATTTTCTCTTTGTCACGGCGGCCAGAACAGGAGGAGAAACCCCCTGTTGATAGTGACCTCGAGTTGCAAGGTAAGTCTGAAAATTCCTGTTGTAATTGCACTCGGCAGTTTGATACTGATAAGGATGGGGAAGGAAATTGTTTGGGGAGGATATTAACTATGGGAGGACTCGAGAGAAATGAAGTTGGCAAGAAAGAGAATGAATCATCCGTGTGTGTCCCACGTCTTGCCAAAATAGACATTTGGGGAGGAGGTGAGCACAAGGTGTTTGATGAAAGC
>NW_006242675.1:0-885 GCF_000226075.1 Solanum tuberosum
AAAATGGTGAAAGATTGGGAGTTTGAATTCGAAATGGACTTCAATTCCTGTCCGGAATTCATCTTTTTCCCCCCCAACTGAGAACCCTAAAATTTCTTCCTATATATATTCCTTATCACTCACTGTGGAAAGGGGATGGGAAGTGGAAAAGGCTAGGAAGAAAAATAGGGAAAAAATTGGCAGAGAACAGTGAGCAAAATATAGGAAAATGGAGATTCATCAAGCATAGATAAGGAAATCAGAGTAGGATTTGAGACGATAGTGTTTATATTGTTTAGAATTCTAGGTCCCCGTTTGTAGTCCACGTCTTCGTCGGAATCGCGTGTGGTTGGGAGAAAGCTCTCGTTTTGCTCGTCTCACCCTGTTCGCTGCACCGGAAAAGGTAGCAATCTCATTCTCATTTCTCGTTTCCCTCTGTGAATGACACTTGCTCTGTCTTGTTTGCTATCTAAAGGTTTTTATTTTTATTTTGTCTATTTTGAAGTCATTCTTCGTTACTAGTTCGTTATACGTCCCAGATATAGCATCTTTGAATCTGATTTGAATAATGGTGAAGCACCCTAGAGGTGACAGATTTCTTCTCTAGGTTATTGTTATTGGTTATGTCTGTTTGGGTTTATTTATTTCGAGTTGGTTTAAGCTTTTGCTTCTCTTCGCCTTGATCGTTTGGAATAGTTTGAGTTCGGTCTCTTCATTCGTTTTAGGATTTTGTTTCCAGTTTTATTCTTTCTTTTGCTCTTGGGTTTAGCCGTTCAAGATTCGACTTATTTGATTTAGGGCGAAGTCTCGATGTTGAACAAGTAATGTTAGAGTTGCAAGCATTTTGGTCCTTTTGTTACTCTTGTTTAACTTAGCAAGTATATGAGATCCTTTACATGTTAATGT
>NW_006242676.1:0-884 GCF_000226075.1 Solanum tuberosum
AATTATCAAATGGGGGTGGGGGTTAACTTACCTTTTCATGTTTTTTTTGTAGGATGAATCCAATACATGAGCCTCTGAGAACCCGAATGATGACCATACTTGACCCTTATCTCCAAGTTTGGTGGAAGTTCATGAACAACGGGGACAAGAGAAAGGTTCAAAGACACATAGGCAATCTCCCGTCATTGATGGAAATGGTGGCTTGGCCCGGTTTAATTGGAACAATGGTAAAGTTTTGGGACAGCGACAATATGGTATTTCGGTTCGGGGAAGTGGAAATGACGCCGACTATTGAAGAAGTCCTGGCAAGTTACGAAAGTGTTGGCATGTGCAACAAAAGGAGGTTCCAACCCGATACAGATCTCCTTTTCCCAAAAACATGGGATTTTGCTGAAATTAAAGAAAAACTGTCACTCGTCAAAGCTGATTGGATGGACAAGCTACCCGGGCCAAACATTCAGCTTCGAAAGCTTTATTACCGATTCGGACGTGCAAGAGCCTATGAAAAGTTCAAAGAAGAGTTTGTCTCAGAAGAGAAATGGAAGGAGACACGTCCTCTTGCCTTTGCGATATGCCTACTTGGGACGATGGTATTTCCCCAGGGACCAAACTATACTATCCATCCGAGTGTAGTAATGGTCACTCATGCTATCTTTTATGGGGCGGGCTACGGGTCAGCGACTAAGTACTACACTTTGGCACCCATGATTTTGGCCGACATTTATAGGGCTTTGGACAAGTGTCAAAGCGGAGAGCGTTTCTTTCAGGGATGCAACCTAATACTTCAGTGGTGGATGATGAGGCACTTGATCAAAGCACATAAACTAGAAGAACCAGATCCGTTGAGACGATCAGACCAATTTGCAGGTCATGATTGGTGGATG
>NW_006242677.1:0-884 GCF_000226075.1 Solanum tuberosum
ATAAGAAAACACTTCTTTTTTCTTTAATTTTTTTTTTAAAAAAAAAGGATCACCGAACCCAAGTAAGGTTGCCTACGTATCTCATCGAGTTGAGAATCAGGTGTGCGTAGTTCGTTCAGATTAGACAGTAAAAAAAAACTTTAAGATATTAAATTTTATTTTTTATTTTGACAAATATAACTTTTCAAAGTATTATGAAAAGAATAATAATATTATTTCATTGGATATATTGTTTTGATGGCCTAATGTGCTACTTGCTGCTCATTTATCGCTTTGATATTGTTGAATTGTATATAATTTATCTTCTCGTACACCATCTGAGTCTCTAAAAATAGGGTAGTAGGGAATGCAATTATGCATCCCAATTTCTTTTGAGATAAAGCTGGAGTGTCTGGGCATCCAGTGAAGGATTTTAGTTACACATATTAGGCAAGGTTGGACCAGCAATGAAATCGGAATAGCGCTGCTACCGATAAGTTGCCCCTCCTTGGCTCGAGTTGTCTACTCGGGTAAGCCAGTCTAGATACCTATCTTATTCCGGTTTGAACCTAGTAAAACTAGAACATAGACACGATTATCCCTAGAAGACTCCAATTCATGTGACTTAGTGAGCCTCAAAACAAGAGTTGGGTCTGTCCAGGACAAGTATCCCTCTCTTACTTGACCATTTAACTCATTTTATATGCTACATGAAGATGCATTTATTTGAAAGTCCCTATAAGTTGACGCATTGTAGTATGACTAATGCAATGAAATTTTTTTTATCTTTTGATCTTATTTTTTTTAAAAAAAAAAAAACACGAAAATATTTCTTCTTTTAGAAGTTATTATACATTTCTTATAAAATAAAAAGTTTGCATTACTTAATGAAAAGAATAATAATA
>NW_006242678.1:0-884 GCF_000226075.1 Solanum tuberosum
ACGGGGATTGGATTAGCCTTGCAATGAAGGCATCAGCATCGATACACGACATTTAATGTCGGGTGTCGGGGTGGTTGTTGGGAGTGCATCGACGAAGAAATTCACGTACGGCGCATAAGTGGTATTCGAGTTGTGTGGTTAGGTTGGATCATTTCCTCAAGCAGTGACAACCTAAGTCGAATTCCATCTCGTTGGCGGATCAAGTGCAATCTAGGCTTGTTGGATGTCTGTCTCCTTTGTTGCATACCTTATGCGTAGGCATTACTCACATGCAATCGATCACTTTTTTCCCCCTCGCATTCCCAGTGCGGGGTCAACCTAAAAGCCGCTCTCGCATCCCATGCCTTTCTTACTTCATCGTGCGATGGCGTGGTCTGCGAGCGGCGGCTCGAATTCTCGGGTTCGATAGATGTAGTGGGCATGGGCCTTCACCGTCTCCTATCTCTGGAAAATAAATGCTCCTTACGAATGACGGTCGCGCTCGCCTTGGACCTGACCATGCCCGAACGGGCTCGCCAGGCTCATGCGGCACGTGTGGTCATTGAGGAATGCTACTTGGTTGATCCTGCTAGTAGTCATATGGTTGTCTCAAAGATTAAGCCATGCATATGTAAGTATAAACAAATTCATACTGTGCAACTACGAATGGCTCATTCAATCAGTTATACTTTGTTTGATGGTATCTACTACTCGGATAACCATAGTAATTCTAGAGCTAATATGTGCAAAAAACCACGACATGTGGAAGGGATACATTTATTAGATAAAAGGTCGACGCGGGATCTGCCCATTATCGCGATGATTCATGATAACTCGATGGATCGCAAGACCGTCATGACGGTGACGCATCATTCTAATTTTTGCTGGATCAACTTTCGATGGTA
>NW_006242679.1:0-884 GCF_000226075.1 Solanum tuberosum
CATGCTTGAGAATTCAGGTCGAACGTAGTTCAAATACGAAAGGAAATATTTAAAGGGAATAAAGAGGTGACCGAGGCCGACATAGGCCGCCTACGTATCTCATTCTTGAGAAGTCAGGTCAGACGTAGTTCATTACATAGGGGTAACATTTTAAACAAAGTGAATACAAGCAAATAGAACGATTACAAAGAAATGACAGAAAGTGCAAACAGAAGCTTCACACATAGTATCTCTTGACGGCATCTGAGTTGATCGGTTTTGGCCATTCGGTGCCATCCATCTCCAACAGGATCAAGGCACCTCCAGATAATACTTTGCGAACCATGTATGGTCCTTGCCAATTTGGTGCAAACTTCCCTTTATATTCGTCTTGGTGAGGGAAAATACGTTTGAGAACCAACGGGCCGATTTCAAATATCCTGGCTCTGACTTTCTTGTGGAAAGCACGAATCATTCTCTGTCGATACAATTGACCATGACAAACAACAACCATTCTCTTCTCATCAATCAATGTTAACTGATCAATCCGCTTACTAACCCATTCGGCGTCACTCAATTCAGCTTCTTGGATGATTCTCAAAGAAGGTATTTCCACTTCCGCAGGTATAACTGCTTCTGTTCCATATACTAGCAAATATGGAGTAGCTCCAACTGATGTTCTGACAGTCGTTCGGTAACCCAACAAAGCATATGGCAACATCTTGTGCCAACCTTTGCGATTATCAATCATTTTCCTCAAAATCTTCTTTATGTTCTTGTTGGCAGCTTCCACAGTTCCATTCATTTGGGGATGGTAAGCGGTTGAGTTTCGATGAGTAATCTTGAATTGTTCACATATCTCTCTTATGAGATGACTGTTGAGATTCGCTCCATTGTCAGTAATG
>NW_006242680.1:0-884 GCF_000226075.1 Solanum tuberosum
AATCTTATAATACGTGAATTCTAATTCAATTGAATTCTAGTATGAATATCAAATATCGAGTAAATCATATATATGAATATACATATATGAAATTTTAATAGAAATGGAATAAGAATACATATTATATTATATTACATGGATAAAATTGTTTGAATATGCAAAAACAACTTTCTAGTGTAATTAATAATTTATATATAAGTATCTCTTCATTATTAATAACCAATTTAAATACATTGAATCTACTAATATTTTTATATAATACTTACAATTTTTAGTTCATTGAAATAACGGTGTGATAATGTAGTATGGCCATCCATTCTGAGCTCTTACTTAGAAGTTAAAAATAAAATAAAGGAGGCAATTTGTTTATCATCAATCATAATTGGGTATTAATTGAGGTTGTCAACCTAGGAAAACATCCAATTTTTTGTATATATACATCAAATTAAACAATATATAATCAACCCTCGCCGTTCAGTTTTAGTTGTTCACTTTAGATTTTGCACATTTTAAAAATAATAATAATAATAATTAATATAAATATTTTAGCACAATAATTATTAATTAATATTTAATCTTTGATTTTAAAAAATCATTTAAATAATAAATAATTAATAATTATGATAAAACATGAAAAGAGATATGTTAAAAGTGAATATTATTATTTTTAAAATATTGGATAAGCAATATCGGATATAAGATTTTCATTAAAGGGGCTAAAAGAATTTAAAAAATAAAAATATTATACTTCTGATTTGAACTTGAAACTTTAACTTAAATTTTGAAATCCACAACTACTGAACCGATCACTAATCTTATGTTTAAAAAATTCAAAAATCTATATATGTAAATAATTTTTTTAATAAAACATCTCTTATCTATAT
>NW_006242681.1:0-883 GCF_000226075.1 Solanum tuberosum
AAAAAAAAAAAAAAAAAAAGCTTTACTCTCAGTATATATTTGAATCAAATAATATTTGCTTAGTTTATCATAGATAAGTAATAAAATTAAGGTGAAGATGTATTTATCAATATTTCAATGAGACTCAACCTTTTACTATGTGTGTTTTTAGTGAGCTGAATCGATGGAACTAAGGTTGGAGACTGATTTTGAAGTAATTGATACTAAAATAACTTTTTTTTCGCTCAGAATCTATTGAAATGTGTGACCATCTCATCTAAATGTTTAAGATGTTAGAGATCAAAAATGTGTGATCATTTCATCTAAAAGCTTAAGATTCTAGAGAGAGCACACTTTTATTATTTTATTTTATTTTCAACACGTCCCCTCATGTGCGGGTCTGATTCTTTTCATGGGCCAAGCATGTGGAAATTCTTTTTAATATGGATGACGATGTGTAACGACCCGAACCGTCGTTATTTAGGAAGAAATAAAAATTCGGAAAAATTCTGGCCATATTCCCGCCACAGCGGGCCTGTTACCACTAGGGCGGCGGCGCCACAGCGGGTAAGACGGCGCCACAGCAGGATAGGCGAGGCAGAACGTAATTACGAGAAATTCTTTTTCCTCCATCCTCCTAAAATACCTAAATAAGTCGTAAAACACTCTAAAAACCTGAGAAAAGCTGTTGCAAGCTAGGAAAGAAGGGAGAGATGGATTTCTAGCGTAAAGATGTCGAGGGATTGCGAATTCTTGGTCAAGATCACCGTCACGAATTCCGGAAAATAAGATTTGAAGCCGAAAACCCCGTGCAACTGCTTGGCGCGCAGGTAGGCTAGTGTTTTACAATTGGGTAGTTATAAATCTATGCTTACTACGTGATATATGTAAATCAATGGTAGGA
>NW_006242682.1:0-883 GCF_000226075.1 Solanum tuberosum
CCGAAAAATGGTATAAGTTTGAGGAGGGTTAAGTGTATGCAAATTTTACCTCCTATCTCGTGAGGTAGTAGAGACCCTATTTCCAAAAGACCCTCGCTTTAAGTATCACATAATAGAACAATATAATTTGAGATTAAAACATAGTAGTTGATAATTCAATATAATTTGTAGAAGTTCCATTGTTTTAACTTTTCAAGAATTGTTTTTTTTTCAATTATTTGAGTAGGAATTATTAGTTCTAGAAAATCATTTTGTAATTTCATAATCATAATTCTATACCAAACAGTCATAATTGAATCATGTTGGTAACTAATTAGTACTATCATAATCCACAAAGTAACTACCTACTATATATCATAACCCCTAATCATATGTGTACTACTAGCTAGGTAAACTTAAAAATCAACTTTTAAATTTTAAAAAATTGAAAATTAACAGGAGTTAATTATTTTGTATGGGTAAATATTGTGTATTTGGTCAAGCCAAACCTAACTCAACTAGCATGTCAAGACTTTTGAGAGACTAAACCAATTGACTTCTTCTATTTCTTTGCCCTTCTTTGAAGCTCTAGTCCTAAAATTCCCACTCCCATAGTATATCACTATTTTTATGTCGATAGCGTTTGAATTAACTTGCGTTGTACTTTAACTATTTCACTGAATATCTGATAGCGTTCTGTGAATAAATCATCTCATGTTGTGCATGCATACCTCGAATTTAAACTCTGATCTCTCTCATAGTTATCATCCCACTTGATTAAAACTCTGATATAGAAATACATGATGAATCTCGCTCACATCATTATTTAATTTCATAAAATTGATTAGGGTGGGATCATTTAGATTTGGCAAGTCTTTCTTTGGTGGGGATTCTCAAAACAATG
>NW_006242683.1:0-882 GCF_000226075.1 Solanum tuberosum
TTCCATGGATTTTAACTCTTCATTCATGGCATTAATCTATTTATCAGACTTAGTGCTTTCTATGTCCTGTGAAAATGAAATCGGATCTTTATTAATTTCAATGTCAAAATCTGACTCTTGCAAATAAATCACATAATCATCTGAAATGGCCGATTTTCTTTCTCTCTGAGATTTTCTTAATGGCACTGTTTGTGATTCATTTGCGTCAAATATTTGTGAGTTAGTTCCTTCTTGAAGTGTTTCACCCAAATATTGTTCAACATTGTTAAAGTGTTTTTCAACAAGAGGAACAACATTTGTTATTGGTGCGGAAGTAGGTACATTTATGGGCAATGAAATATTTACCCTTACCTCATTAATTTCCACACTTTGTCGTTCAACATTCCCACTAACTTCACCATTCTCAATGAATTTTGCATTACCGATTTCAACAATTCTCGAACTATGATTTGGACAGTAAAACCTATACCCTTTAGATTTCTCTGGATAACCAATAAAGTAACCACTTACCGTTCGAGAATCTAATTTCTTTTCATGTGGATTATAAACTCTAGCTTCCGCTTGACAACCCCAAACATGCAGGTGTCTTAAACTAGGCTTCCTTCCCTTCCATAGTTCAAAAGGGGTCTTTGGAACTGCCTTACTAGGAATCCTGTTTAATAAATATACATCGGTTTTAGGAGCATACATCCACAATGATTTGGGTAATAAAGAATTACTCATCATACTCCTAACCATACCAATAAGTGTTCGATTACGCCTTTCTGCAACACCATTTTGTTGAGGTGCTGGCAGTATACTGTGCACATATGCCATGTTCTTCAAGGAAATTTGCAAATGGACCTAGACATTGTCCTGATTCGTTATACTTTCCATAATATT
>NW_006242684.1:0-882 GCF_000226075.1 Solanum tuberosum
AACTAGGTGTGGTTCGATGCTTAGGTGGCCCGTGGGCGTAGTTCTCCCGTTGCTGGAGTTGTCTACAATTACTGATCCTACTTCAGTGTTTTGGTGGCATCCTTAGAGGTTTTATATGCTTGGATGGGTCTATCATCAGTTGGATACTTGATCATTTCTATCTGTGGGTTAGATAAGCGTGATTATTCCAAGATGGGTGCTCGATGGATATGCATCAGATTAGTATGACTCAGACTTATGGAAATGTGGTAATGAGAATGGAATTTTTTCTAGAGTCGGTGATGGTTCGTGTGTTGTGAGAGCTTGGTGACTGATTTAGGTTCATCCTTGATTTTTCTGTGGTTATTGATTCAGAAATTTCTTTCGTGGTTACATGATTAGGGGTTTGTCATGGTAAATATGTTGTGGTTTTGAGATCTTAGATTCAGATTCAGTCTTTGAGTTAGTCGGTGGTTTGAAATAACCCTTTGAGGGTTAAGTTGTCAAGATTGATTTGGGAATCCTTTTTATGGATCTTTGGGATAAGGTTTAAGAATGGGTTCGTTTGGAGTAGTAATTATTGAGTTCGGAAATTTCACCTCGGGGTTGATAGCGTCGAGATTTTTTTTTACTTCTTCTACTTTATGTTCGAGGACGAACATGATTTTTAGTGGTGAATAATGTAATGACCCTAAAGGTCATTTTTGGAAATTTTCATAAAATGACCGTTTTACCCCTCCCGATAGTTGCCCCGAGTCCTAATTAATGTACTTTCGAAGTTGGTTTGAAGGAAAATTGATGAAAAGTTGAGTTTTTGGAAAGTTGAGTTTTTAAGAGTTAAAGTTTGGTTAAAAGTGCAATTTCGAGTCATTTGGAGTTTCGAGACTCGAATCGAATTTCCGT
>NW_006242685.1:0-881 GCF_000226075.1 Solanum tuberosum
TTCAATACAAACTGTACAAAATAGGTCAAAATTTAAAATGACCAAGAGAAAAAATAACCCAAGATAGAAATAATAATAGTTTATGTACACTAAATACTAATATTGTGATCATCATTTTTGAGATATCTTTCCACAATATCTAGGCATGGTTGCAAAACATTATTCCTCCATGCTTCGTCAACAACTTCTTTTCTATCTTCTTTGAAAACGTCAGTAGCAATAATATGATGCACCGACCACATTTTCTCATTTATTAATCGTTTAATCTTGTCAAGTTGGTTATAAATTAATATACGAGTATTACGCTTGATACTTGAAATTGAAGCTTGAAGAATCATCTTCTTTGATTCATCATCTCCGTCTATATTTTTTTCTTCTATTAAATATTTGGCCATTTCAGGGTCACCAATGGACAGTCGGATTCCTTTGGTGTAGTATGTATCTGGAATTAAAATTTGCCTCACCTCATCCACCAGCCCTGCATGCAACATTAATTTAAGAATAGTTTTATTTAGGTGAACATATATTTGAAAACCAAAAGTATTCTTAAGAAAACTATATCAGAAAAGTTTTAGCTAGAGTCATTATTATATTTTGACTCATTTATAAAATAACTACAAAAACTACCTACATTGACCATTTCATCAACCCTCGTGTCAACTCTACGGTTAAAGACTGATTGCACTACATCAATCCAAATAAATCAACCATCATACTTATGTTTGAACATGAATACAGGGTCTTCCACAAGTTTTTCAATATACGAATTTGACCCTCCAACAATAATTGGAACACATTGAGCCTTCAAAAGTGTTTCTATGTAGATATTGGATTTCAGACAGAAATCTTCGTCCGTGAAATTTGAATCTGGCTCAATTTCA
>NW_006242686.1:0-881 GCF_000226075.1 Solanum tuberosum
ATATAGAAATAAAGAAATCATAAAATTAGTATTTGTGCTTAAATGGTACATTAAAAAAAATAGAGTTGGAGGGTTAATCTTTTATTATTTTTTAAAAGAAAAAAAATACTTTTTTTTTGTCTTTCACTCTCTTAGAGAAAGCGTGATGCACACACTCTGCCACATCACTTAGAAGAGCCTAAATGAAATATAAAAATTGGAGTTAAAGGGTTAAAATGGATCAAGGTTAAGTTGGAGTGCCAAAATGAAATTTAAGGACAAATGTAAGGGTCTGATTGGCCTAATACTTCCTATGTCCTCATTTTCTCTAGATGTTGTTATTCACATCGGGGTCATCGATCATATATCTCTGCAGTGTGTGTTACGCATGCAAGATGATGTGAATAGGTCCCGTTACGTAACACTCACTATAAAAAATATTTCTGCAGAATTTTGGGACAAATTCCCAATGATAGAAACTATTGCTTGACTAAGTCAAGTGAGGAAGAAATTGAGGACAATAATACCGTGTGGAATTTTATTTAAAATTTTGTTTGATATGTGTTTTCCTGGTTAATTAGTATGATTTGAATAATTTGTTGAAGATCATTCCAAGTAATTGATTAGTCTGTTTTACAAACTTGTCTATAAATTTCCACAAAGACTACTGATGGGAAAAAAGAAAAATATGATATTTTGCAACAGTAAGACCTGCTAGACTAGTAGTTTGTAACGACTTGTTTGCGCCTTATTCTTTAGGTATTCAATATACGTCTTAACAAAAGTGTTTTGTAAGTGAAACAGAGTAACAACGTAACATACCTAGTGTAATCCCACAAGTAGGATCTGAAGAGAGTGATGTGTATCTTTGTTTCCAATAGTTTAAAGGTATTTTAGGCTTT
>NW_006242687.1:0-881 GCF_000226075.1 Solanum tuberosum
ACCACATTGATTATTTTTTTTTGGTGTTATATTCTTTGTGTTTATTATTTGCATATTTTAGTTTGATTAAAAAAAAAAAAAAGAAGATGCAAACTATTGAATTATGATCAATTTATGAGAGTGTATGTCACTAAAAACTCAAAAGATTAATTATGCATTGAATTTGTATTTTATTCTTCGTTTTAAAAATTAAGGTCTAACAATTATATTGCAAACACATATTCATCTATATGATACTTAATAAAATTATTCATAGCTTATCATTTTTATAATCGCGCGAAGCGCGAACAAGTTCACTAGTATTAATATAAAGCAGAAACATTAAGCCCGCTGATGTGGCACCCTTTATAGGCCAGGAATCACATTTTATCTTTCTTTTTTTAGTTTTTTTACTTTTTTCCTCTCATTTTTCTATTTATCTAATTTAATTTAACTTAATATTTAACATCTTATACGTCATTAAAGAAAAAAATAACGCTTAATTAATGCAGCCCTTCGCCCTCGCATGAAAAATTCCAAACGACATCTTATTAATTAAATTTTAGTTATGCCCTATTATAGCATAAATAATAGTAGAGAGGCCAGTCATGGCATATCATCCACTTCAGGCTATATTACTGCTTTTTAACCATTTGGGTATCTTCAATGTTATACAAATAGTACCAAAATTTTTAATTCATTTTCCTTTTTCTTTGGGTAGTTGATTTTAATTTGTTTTGTTTTATGTCAAGGCAGGATACACATTATTGGTGAAAAAAAGAAGCAAAAGCAGAAGAGTATCTAGCTATCGGCTAAGTACATATTGATGTCGGCTAAGTGCGAATTTGTGAGGGTGAAAAACTTGTAATTTTTAAGTAATTTATATATTAGTTCTTTTTTTC
>NW_006242688.1:0-880 GCF_000226075.1 Solanum tuberosum
CCCCCCCCTACATGTATTTTTTTCTAAGTGGAATTATTACCTTCTTTGAAAGTCAAAATTATTTTTTTGTCCAAAAAATTAAATACAGGCATCTGACACTATATTTATCATTTAAATCTTTTTTTTCTTCAAAAATTTCAATACTTTTTCATTATTTTTCCATTATTTCTAAACCTTCTTCCACCATTAACACCCAACCTCTCAAATTAGACCTACTTTCATCTTAAAATCCAACAAAGACTTTCTTTTAAACCAAATCAACCAAAAACTCCTATGAGAAATTCAAATCAATGAAAAATCCAAATCAAATTGTTTTAAAAAATCATCACTAAATTGCCGGAAATATTTGTCTTGCAATTATTCGATGTATATGAAAATTAGGGACTTCAAATTTTATCTAATTTTCTTTTGAGTTTTGAATATAAAAAAAAAAAGAGATGAAATCAAACAAACTACCAACTCTCATCAATTTTTAAAGAAAAAAAAAATCAAAAGTTAGTATGTTAAGAATATTTGAAAAAAAACTGATTTTTAAAGAAAAAAAATAATCAAAAGTTAGTATGTTAAGAATATTTGAAAAAAACTCAAATTTTCAAAATCTGACGACAATGATCATCAGTAGGAGTGTACATAGGTTGGTTTGGTTTAATTTTTCATTAAAACAAATTTAAACCAATTATGTCGATTTATTAAATCTAAAAACCAAATCAAACCACATAAAGTCGGGTTTTTTTTATTTCGACTTTAGTCAGTTTTTTTGATTTTTCGATTTTTTACAACTATACGGTGTTTGAAAAAGAGATCAAATATATTTTCACTTATATGTGTGATAAGCTAAACTCATAAAATGTTAAATGAATAGAAATCTTCGAAAAGACGA
>NW_006242689.1:0-879 GCF_000226075.1 Solanum tuberosum
ACATATTTTTTGAACAATATACCTTTGCCTCTTGCCTAACCATGCTATCTGAAATATCTGATTAAATTTCAGATTTATCCATTAACTTTAAAGTATTTAGTATCTTGAGAGAGTATTTTTATGTAAGAGGAGTTTTATTGGTTTAGGCCTTACCCCCTTTAATTTACATGTACCTTGCTTTATATAGGAAAGAAAGATTTACTATAGCTAATTTACAACCATCTACTATCTTCCACGTACTATACTACTTTATGACTAATATATATCTACCTTATGACACATTATGACATACCATACCTATTTTATGAATTTTACTACATACTTATGATATAATATATTATATTTACATTATGACATATCTACTTTATGACTTTTTCCATCTTCCTTATGACACAATGACACACTTTACATATATAATACAATACTACTTTACACTTGTCAAATATATCTTCTTCTTCTTTGTCTTTTTTTTTATATTTTCTTCTGTTCATGTGAAGTCCATGTGCTTTTGTCTTTTTTCTTCTTTCTTATCTTCTTCCGTCTTTATCTTGTTTATCATTCAGTAGTTATTATTTCATCTTCCGTCACTAATTCTCTTGTAATATAGTTTTCTTCTCATCCAATTAGCTTGCAATATCTGGTTAATAATTCTGCTGAAATAAATCCTTCTTTTAGTGCTCGTGTCATAGGTCGTTCTTTTGGCTTAAGTAATGATAAAATCCATCTTTGGACTTCATCCATATCTGCTTTCCTTAGCTCCCTTGAATTGGAATAAATCATTAACTGGTCTCTTGCATAGTAGCTCCATATAGCGTTTCCATTTAAATAATTGTTTGCTAATTCTTGTTGTAACGACTCGGAAAATGATAGAGTGAAACT
>NW_006242690.1:0-879 GCF_000226075.1 Solanum tuberosum
CCCGACGAAAAAATCCACGATGGAAACTTGTTGATCTTCTCTTTCTCCTCCTCTTCTCCTCTTCTTCTGTTCTTCTTCTCTTCTTCACTCTCAAGAACCCTAACTCTTTCTCTCTTAAAATGGAATAAAAATGATCCAAATATCAGCCTAACACAACAATATATCCTCAAAATAATTAGCTAGGGAAAAGACCAAATTGCCCTTAATTTTCCGGACGGATTCCTTGCCAACTGCCCAACTTTCAAAGGCCATAACTCACTCCTACGAACTCGGAATTGAGCAAACTCGGTGGTGTTGGAAAGATCGTTCCACGAAATTTGCAACCATGACTGGAACTCCACCTAAATCATCCTGAGCTAGAATTTATGGCTGTTCAAATTTGGCCAAAAATTCACATTTTTCCATACTTTGCCAAAATTTCCAGATTTTCAAATTCTTTTCAAAAATGAAAATTTCCAATTCTAAGCCTCTTCAAAGCTATTTCAAATTGTCGGATGTTACAGTTGTCATAGGCTTTAGGCAATAAGAAAGTCTTGTTTGACAGATAATAGCACTAACTAGGATTGCATCAATTCAGATGTTGATTGCACTAGTTGCGAAATAAGCCCTTCAAATTCATCCAAATGGATGTGAAAACATTTTTTAAAATGGAAAATTGGAGGAAGAAATTTACATGGAACAATCCGAGGGTTTGTGGTTCCTAGTAAAGAAAAGAAAGTTTGTAAACTTGTTAAGTCACTTTGTGGATTAAAAACAAGCTCCCAAATAATGACATGCGAAGTTTGACCAAACTATGTTGGCAAATGAATTCAAGATTAATAAATGTGATAAATATTTTTATAGTAAAGACACTCCAAATCACAAGGTCATTGTTTGTTT
>NW_006242691.1:0-879 GCF_000226075.1 Solanum tuberosum
TCACCCAAATTCAAGCTGACGTATCTGTAGATGTTTTCCAAGAATTATTCTTATCCCAAAAGATATGATTTTTAAAAAAAAATTGGTATATACCAATTCATAAGTTCATAATCACATTTTTACTACACATGCCCAGTTATGTGCGATCTCCAAACAATGTACATTTGTTAACTTTATTATAAAATTATTTACTTGTCATTATCAAAATTCCAGTTGACATATCTATAATTTTTTCAAAAGTCATTGATCTTATTCTAAAAGATATCAGTATTTCTGAATATGGTATGATAATTAATAAGTCCACAAATACATTTTACTATAAATGCTCAATGCAATCTCTTTCATAACCACCATCAAGAAAAATATATTATTTTACATAGTTTATTACATCTCAAGCAGGGTTTCTACTCATTAACTTTATATTTATAAGATTTTTTAATGTATGAGTGGTTTTCATGAGATTATTTACTATTTTAAACTAATTATTATTATAATTTTATTTTATGTGTAGCTAAAATGAATACTTTCATCAACAACAACAACAAGTTCAACAAGAAGAAAGTGGTGTTCATAATGGGAGCAACAGGAACGGGAAAATCTCGTCTCTCTGTTGACCTTGCCACCCATTTTCGAGGAGAAATAATCAACTCGGACAAAATGCAAGTCTATAAGGGACTTGAAATCGTGACAAACAAGATCACACACGCTGAGAAACAAGGTGTACGACACTATTTGCTAGGTATACATATTTGAAAAAGACATTTTTTTGTGATTCCTTTATTTTAATGTGAATATTAATTGACAATTATTTTGCTTAACAATTTTTTAGGTGAAATAAAAAAAACATTTTTTTTGTGATTCCTTTATTTTAATGTGAAT
>NW_006242692.1:0-879 GCF_000226075.1 Solanum tuberosum
CACTCGATCTAAGTTAGTGTGTCGGAACGTAACACTCGATCCATTTCAACAAGCCACAATCACAATCACAATGTACATTCTCATAATCATACAATCAAGTCATGATTCACGGCATAAATTAGTCAATCATCCTCATTTACGATTAGTGTGATCAATAATTCAACATTTGCATAAATGCATGCATTATATTAAAGCAATTACAGATAAATATTGCACCAACATGAAATCACAACCATCACCTACCTCGAATAAAGCTTGAATCCCCTAAGAAAGTTGATTCTTCTCTTTCCAGATTCTTTTCGCTTGTTCTTGGTCTACAAATAATCAATATAACATGAGGATCAATAAACAAGACCTAATTACCCAAACTATAATCAATAATATCCACCCTAGGTCGAACCCTTAATCCCCATACCCAGATTAGGGCTTTTTCCACCATAAATCCCATATCAAAGCCCTCCCCCATCGATAATTACCCAAGGAACTAAGTTCAACGGATCGAAAAATGGATTCAGGGAGTAAAAACCTTACCTTTGGTGCTAGAAGAGGTGGAAAACCTTCAAGAATAACCCTGGGTCGTTCCTTAGCTCTCAAGGTCGAATATTACAGAATAAAACATTTTTGAGGTTTATTTCCGATTTAAGTCGCATCTGTCCCGCCACATTGGTCCTCATCCCACTACAGTAGCCCCGTCCTAGCAGAAAAATCCTGCCTTAACGGTTTGCATGGAAAACGTGAGTAAATTTAAGAGTTTCAAACCTCCATTTCACAACACACATTTTTTCCATGACACTCAGAAAATACTCGTTCACGCTAAGATCAGTTTCGGGAGTCGTACTCTCTCAAATTTGATTCTGTAAAGTCGTACGGGTTCCTTAA
>NW_006242693.1:0-878 GCF_000226075.1 Solanum tuberosum
AATCCATGGGGTATTTTTTCTATTTTTATTAGTTACTTTTTTTGCTCCTACTTTTTGTTTACATGGTGTGGTAAATCACCAGTGTGTTTTTGTTATTACATGGGGAAATAGTTTTTCTAAAAATGGCATTCCTAATAACATATCTTATTTATAAATTCATAACTATATATATCTTCTATAGTTAATATTTTATCCCATATTTGTAATTTTATATTCTTTGCCTTATATGTTATCATACTTCCTTCGTTATTAAATCCTGTTACTACTATAGGTTGTTTTTAGTTTTTCCTATTTTTCATCTGGTAGGCAATTATGTTTACACATATTTGCTTCTGCTCCTGTATCTAACATTGGAGTGTAGTATCTATTATAGTAATTTTCTACTATTATTTTTGCAAGTATATAAATCTTCATATTCTATTGCTTCATATAGTTCTTTTTATTGTGACCTTTTTGTTTTTATAGGTTATAATTAATTGTGTATTTTCTAGTTTATATGGTTTCATTTCTTATAACCATTTTATTCCTAATATTATATTATCACTTTGGTATATTTTAAATTTTATTAATATCACTATACCTCCTATGATTATTTCTTTTTGAGTTGTTTCCTCTATATATGATAATTCTTTAGGTAATTCTGGGCATATTTGTTCTTTAGAGTTAATTTCTTCTTCTGTTACTAATTCTCTTGGTATGTAATTTTCTTCTTGTCCAGTATTTATTATGATAATATGCTTTCTTTGTTCTATTATTCCAGTTATATAATAATGATATGGTTCAATTTCTTTTATCATTTTATATTCCATTGATTTTCTTGGGAGTTGGGATGTATCATCACCATTATTTATTCCTTTTATTCTTTTTGATGTACTTAT
>NW_006242694.1:0-878 GCF_000226075.1 Solanum tuberosum
ACAGACGAATCTGAGAAGAAATTACAACAGTACAGCTTTCTTTAAAAAGAAAAAAAATAATGGTCTTAGCTTGTTTCATGCACACATTTTGATCTCTTGAATATTAGTATCTTTTAAGCACGGTGTTCATTAATTACTTCACACTCAGATTTATCAGCTTCTCTTTTCCCTTATGGGAGCTATAGTGGAGGATTGAGAAGGTCCAAGATCAGATCCTCATGTGCAAATTAACAGATCATACATAGAAAATAATTGTAATTTCTGTAAGAAAATAGCAGAGATGCAATTCACTTATAGCAGATTAGTTGGCATGATAGGTGATTTCTTCCCATCTGCCTAAGTCTTGTGGCAAAGTTAAACCAACAATTGTGTTGGTGGGAGGTAGCAAGTCCCGGTGGAATAGTTGAGTTGCACACAAGCTGGCCCAGACACCACCGTCATAAGGAAAATAGTTGAAAACTAACAGCAAGATTTGATTTGACCACAGATTTGTGGTAGAGATGATCAAAACTAATTGAGAAAAAGGATAGTAAAAGAAAATACTGCCGCATAAACTAGAGAATCAGGTAATGCATACCATATGCGATTGTAGCAAATGGTAGGCGAATAATATGCTTCAGTTTCTGGCTGAAAATATAGTACCCCTACAAAATTAAAGTTCATATTATTGCAAATATTAGAAATTGTTGTTTATAGAACATATGATTTTGAATGAAGACGCTAAAATGAAGATGATCTATATTGATAGCTGATATATATCAGTAAATTCTATTTCCCATCCAAGTAAAGTTGCCAGAAGTCTTTCATTCAACAAAAAAGAAAGATATCAGGAACCCTGAGAATATGTATCTGAATTGTAGAGCAGAGAAGTTGCCAAC
>NW_006242695.1:0-878 GCF_000226075.1 Solanum tuberosum
GCCTACGTGGCACTATCTTGTGGGCCCAGCGCGTGTTAATAATTTTTTTCAAGGATAGTGCCATGTAGGCCGAAAAGGGGTAGAAAATTATATATAAAATAAGTTCGGGGGGTAATAGGACCTTAGTAAAGGTTAGGTGTGTCTCAGGGATTTTGGGCATAGGCTGGGGGTACTTATGCATTTCCCCTAATTGTAACTTACGAATTGAGTACAAAACAAAATATTTACAAGCCAACATATTAAAATAATACATCTATACATTGAAAACTATAAACTGATTTTAAAATATATTAACAAAGTAGATTATATAATCAATATTATTTTATGTCGGTTTGGTTTGAGTTCGATTTGACTTTTTCTCTTTTAATATCAAACAAAAATCAAGAGTGGTCTTTTTTTCCGACGTCAAACCAACCATACCAAATGATAAATTGAATCCCTCCCCCCCCTTAATTTATCAATTCGATTTGCCTTGTACACCCCCACCTGTCCTTGCCTCAAATCGCCCAACAACAGTTACCACAATTGCACATAACCTAAACTTTATAACAATGAACAAATAAGTAATAATTACTAGAACAGAATTCTGAAAGAATCAATAGTGCTTACAAAACCATAAGCATAAAAGGCACTAGTTTGTTCACTTCTATAGTAATTTTGCACACAATGGACAGCTTATTAATTGAATTAACTGGATTAATACTTCTTATAGAAAGGGCACTAAGTTCTCAACTTTTTAGATGCTGAATTATTATTGTTAAGAGTGGGTTAGTAATCCCACGTTGGTTGAGGAATGAACCGGTGGTTTGCTTATATATGGACTTGAACAATTCTCTGCTCAGGAGCTAGTTTTTGAGGTTGAGTTAGACCCAGGTACC
>NW_006242696.1:0-878 GCF_000226075.1 Solanum tuberosum
ATGTCTTAAAAGAGATAGAAGAACTGGGACTTAAAAAAGTAACAGAACTTGGGGATGATATTATTAATTGTCGGATTAGTAGGTTTTCTGGTTGGAAGAAGAGAAGCATATTCTGGGATTTGCCATATTGGAGTACCAATCTCATTCGGCATAATCTAGATGTGATGCACATTGAGAAGAACTTCTTTGAGAATGTGTGCAACACAGTGCTGGATGTAGATGGTAAAACAAAAGATAACCCAAAATCTAGAGAAGACTTGAAAGAGTTCTGTCGACGACCTGAATTACATGTTGTTGATGGATAATATCCGAAAGCTATTTACACACTAAAAGAAGAGTAAAAAAAATTGTTGTGTGAATGGGTGAAAAATCTGAAGTTTCCTGATGGATATGTCTCAAATATGGGAAGGTATGTGGACATGAAAAAACACAAGTTATTTGGTATGAAAAGTCACGACTGTCATTTATTCATGCAAAGATTGGTTCCTATTGCATTCCGTGAGCTATTATCAAAAAAGGTGTGGGAAGCACTTACTGAGATGAGTCTTTTCTTTAGGGATGTCACTGCTACAGTAATACGTGAAGAGGATATGGTACGACTTCAACAAGAAATTCCTGAAATACTTTGTAAATTAGAGCGTGTATTCCCTCCTAGCTTCTTTGATTCAATGGAGCATCTCCTTGTGCATCTCGCTTATGAAGCAATGCTAGCTGGTCCGGTACAATATCGATGGATGTATCCATTTGAGAGGTAAGATTTCATTTATATATTCAAGTACTTCATTTTTTTGGGCAATTAAACTGATTTTGTTAATCATTAAGCGACAATACAAAGCTTAGAAAGGAGCCAACCAGTAACCTTCCCTTCTTAGACAACA
>NW_006242697.1:0-878 GCF_000226075.1 Solanum tuberosum
TTTTGCTTCAATAGTCAGCAGTTAATGAAACATATTTCTCATGATGTAGAGCCATCTTCTTATGAGAAGGCATCCTTAGATCCAGCATGGCAGGCAGCCATGACTTTGGAATTTGAGGCCTTGTCTGCTAACAATACTTGGGATCTAGTATCTTTGCCTCCAGGGAAGAAAGCAATAGATTGCAGGTGGGTATATAAAATCAAACATAAGGCTGATGGATCAGTGGAAAGGTTCAAATCTAAGCTTGTTGTTAAAGGCTACACACAACAGGCTGGATTGATTATAATGAAACATTCTCACATGTGGTGAATATGACCACTGTGAGAACATTTATTGGACTGACTGTTAAGAAATGATAGAACCTATATCAACTAGATGTCAATAATGCTTTCTTTTATGGTGATCTTCATGAGAAGGTATACATGACACTTCCACATGGGTTGCTTGTTGATGATAACAGAATGGTATGCAAGGTAAGGAAGTCTTTGTATGGACTGAAGCAGGCAAACAGACAGTGGTATGAAAAATCGACTGCAACTCTTTACTCAAGAGGGCACTCACACTCCAATAGTGATTACTCCATCTTTCATAGAAAGGTAGGCATGTCTACATTTTTTGTAGCAATATATGTGGATGATATAATCTTAACAAGAACAGATTCAGCATAGATGGAGTCTTTGAAAGCACATTTGCATGTTCAGTTTAAGATTAAAGACCTGGAAGGCTTCATTATTTCCTAGGTCTAGAAATTTTGTACAAATATGATGGTGTATTGATTTCTCAGAAAAAGTTTGCTGCAGATTTGATTAAAGAATTTGATTGTTTGGACTGTGGTACAGCAACATCACCACTTGATCCATCTGTGAAACTAAGCTCTA
>NW_006242698.1:0-878 GCF_000226075.1 Solanum tuberosum
GGTGCTTAGCATTATTCCCCACGGAGTACTTAACATTAATTATTATGGGATAAGAGATTGTTGCTAGATACCCGCCTCAACTAATGGATGAGTATCCATCTCAAACCCAACATTCATTCATTGGAAAGCTCATAGATTCAAAGATGAGAATAGCCTTTCACCTAAGAATCCCATATTGTGAGAAAAGTCCTTTCACAACATGTCATTATCATTCATTAGAGTACAATTTTGAATAGCCTTTCAATAAGTACTTCATCATTAACATAATCATAGAACTTCATTCATTATTCATTCATGAGTGTGTGTGAGTATGTGAGAATAACCTTTCACATATAGCATCATCATTCATAAGTACTAAGTTGAGGACATACTTTCAATCACAACATAATTACATTCTAAACATGATCATAACACCTTTATTGAGATCACACACATATACTTCACATCACAATTACACATAGATCCTTCATGATCTTGCCTTCCTAGGACATGAACCAACATCAACCCATAAATCTAAGATACTACAATAGATAAGGAAATTGACATGATTCAATCACTTAATTCAATATAAACATCTGTCACGACCCGAGTCTATATCCCGGATGCGACACGATGTACTTGACCCCGAAGGGGTCTCATACAATCCTCTAGCATCATCATTACATAAGACACATAAATAATGCGGAAAATTTAAAACTTTTATAATCGAAGTTCAACTTCATATCTCATAAAGGAAAATCATAGGAAATCTAGACTTTGTCTCATTTACCATCTAAAACATAAGAATAAAAAGTTTGGGACTTAGCCCTTTACATCAATAAACGTCTCAATATAAAAAGTACAATAAAAACTAAGAAATGACTAATTCGTCCTCGAAC
>NW_006242699.1:0-878 GCF_000226075.1 Solanum tuberosum
ACATCATGAGGTCCTTCCAAGTACCAATCAAGTCCTTAAATCCATAATTCAATTCAAGAAAAATTAGGATCAAGTCAAGTGAAGTTAGAAGTCAAGTGTAGTTAGAGCCAAGCTTAGAAGTTAAGCAAGTCAAAGCAAATCTTTAAAGCTTTTCAAGAGTCGTTATTGAACGTCTTAACGTCGTTTCAAGTCTCAAGATGAGTTAAGAGTATCAAGTTCCAAGTCAAGTCAAAAGTAAAGAGTTAGAGTAAAGTAAGGAGAAATGAGTCGAGTCCATTTCTCCAAAGTTAATAGGGAACTATGTACTTCCCAAAGAAGTTTCTAAATGTTTTTACATTTAAGTAAGAAAGGAAATCATGTCTTCCAAAAAGAGTCGTTGGGCTAAGCTTTGAGTAATTATCTCAAACTAAAGAAAGAAGTTATTTTAAAAGCATGAGCCAAAGTATTTTTGGGAGTAGTATTGAGCACCGAATTGGGGACACGAGTTCATATTAACTCAACTCTCCATAAGAACCATGCGCCAACATGGGACTTGACGTATCATTCTTTTTAGATGATCACGTAAGATTAGGCTAGTGGATCCACTAAGCAAAAGTAAGGTCCTATATCGATGGCAAGGTATAGGATGGTCCTTTGGCAACGTAAGGTAAAACGTTGTATCATCACTAAGGCTCGTAGTGGTGGTTGTCGGTTAAAGAACCTCCCACAAAAGCTATATTTCTTCCATATAAGTAAAGTTGAGTTTGTTGTCGTTTTATCCTTACCGATCTAAGTTGTTTACATTCTTTTACAAGCTTATTATGTATGGCTTGCGTCTTATTGCTTTACTTTGAGTCCAGTTATCTATATGAGTCGTTCAGAGTCAAGGTAAGTGATCT
>NW_006242700.1:0-878 GCF_000226075.1 Solanum tuberosum
AATAGTCACACAAGGTATTTAGGTAGTTTTTTGTTCTAATATTATATATAGTGTCACTACGGAAAAAACAGTGATTAGAGGTGTGTGTTGGTGATCTTATTAATGGTGTGTGTAGGGTAAACGTCTGCATTTTCAAGCTCAAATGAGGCCCAGAGCGGGAAATACCGAATTTTCCATTTTACGTGTGCTATAGTCCTTGAAATTTTGGTGATATATGATCCCGACGGCTTTTTGGCCAAAAATTTTTGTGGGCAACCGTGACAATCTTATTAATGGTGTGGGGCGTCTGTGATGACTCGTGCATTAGTCTCGAGGGGTAAATGTTCGCATTTTCAAGTAAAAATGGAAGGCAAATTCAGTAATGCAATTTACTAGCAAAAGGCAGAAGCACAATTTCCCAATATGACTAGTATCAATAACCAAAATGAAAAGACCAACATGAGCAAGTGGTAGTGGGATTATCCTCAGCCCCTACCAATCCTTTTAACATTCACGTTGTAAACTTGTCAAAGGAAATATTGTGTCATCGCTTCCGGGGTGGAACTGGAAATATATATCACCAAGAGGACGAGGACGAGGACGAGGACGATTAGTAAATACATGGCAATGTTAAATGGAGAATGCATCTTTCCAACTACTCTTATTGTATTTTTGACAAGGTAAGAGCATAAAATTAATGCAATAAAAAGTACAATTGAAACCTTTGTACCGCTCTACAATTCACCTTACGCCACATCAGATGGACTTTCAAATATAAACGAAATGAAGTAAACTGTCAAGCTACTTCCAAGTAAAAAATTGAAACTAGAGCCTCAGCTTCCCCAGTTTGCAGCCAGTATGACATTAGTAACTCCAAGAGAGCTCCCTCCAATTATCTA
>NW_006242701.1:0-877 GCF_000226075.1 Solanum tuberosum
TTCTTTTTGAAATTTAGTTAGTTAGTTGATGTAGAAATATTAGGAGTTTATTTAGTACCCTAGTAGATATAGAATAGGACCCTTTCATCTTTTAATTTTCACTAATTTCTGGGCACACGTGCATACATAAATAAGCGAAAACTCATATAAAATAACATAAATATTATTTTAGAATGTGATACCTAATTAACCTTGATAAATTCATCTTTCTGTTTTCTTACTTTAAAAATAATAACATTACGAATTCATCTTCCTCATAATGCTTCTCCATGTTGCTACATAAAATGAAGATGCCCAACATGCTACACGGTCTATTGTTACTTTGAGATCATAGCCTAATGAAGTTAAAAGACCAAACACATGCCTCAATAAACTATGCAAAGATGTTTGTTTTATTCACCCAACAATTTTATAGCACTGAGAGATATTTAGGTAGTTGTTCCTAAAATTGGCCCTAAATATTTCAAATTTTGTCTTATCTTATATCTTATATCTTATATATATAAATAAAAGAGAATCCTAGGCCCTGCTACGTGATACGCTTAGAATTCATTAATTTACTTTTATGTTTTTCTTCATGCTTTTATGTTTTTTACCCCTGTTTTATTTTTACCTTTAAAAAATGTTATTCAACTTTAGTGTCCCTTCAGATTACTGTATCCCTTCAGTTACGCCTTTTTAGGAACTACCTATAAAAATTAGGCACATCATACATGTTGTTGTAACTTTTCTCCGTGACAAAATTTCATCCTTTATTTATGTGGAACTTTGACAATTCCTCGGAAGTCTACTTTTGATCTTCACCAAAAAAAACAATGAAATAAAACTATAATTTTCTTAGAGGATTTTTCCTCTATTCAATACGTCAAAAGAAAAA
>NW_006242702.1:0-877 GCF_000226075.1 Solanum tuberosum
AGGGGGATCTATGGGTGGAATAACCCATAGATAAAAATCTAAACATACATTTAATCAAATCTCTAATGAAAGCTTTCAACAATTGACTTTGTTCTTGACCCAAGCTTTATGCTCTATCTTCTTCTTCAATGGGGTTTCTTTCAAGAGAGAGAGAAATATTTGAGAGAGGAGTGATTTGGGGCTTTGATTTACAATGACTTCGTTGGGGTGGTTTATTACTTAGAAATATATCTGGGGTGGCTTATGAGAGCAGACAGGGAGAGACATCCGAGGTTTCGACTTTGAAAGACGAAGTGGCAGATTTGAGGCTGCTGATGACAGGGATGCTTCTGAGACTTTGGGGATTTCTCCGGCTACTACTGGAGATGTGTAGAGAGGTGGCATAACACAGGCAGAGTCAGATACAGAGACCTATGAGAAGCTGGTAGCAGTACATGAGGAGAAGATGAGAGAGAGCCGAGATGAGAGCATATTCAGGGATTTGCCAGATCTTGTAGAGACAGTTGTGCAGTCGTTGATCTAGACATTGCCGACTAAGACATCTACAGTAGCTCCTAGTGGATCTGGCACTGCTATTCCGTCTAAGGCTACTCCGGGTACTGATGCCCCGACAGATAGAGAGACTGCGTAGACATGACTTTTCTTTACCTCCCTCTCTATCTTACTTACATTTACTTTTGGATACTTTCATTTGCATTTGAGGACAAATGCTTTTTATTTGTGGTGGGGTGAGGCTCACCTTTCCTGTGCTATATGTGACTCGTGTTTTTGTGTATATATTTGGGCCATTCTGTTTAAAAAATTGTGTTTGATATACTTCTTTTGTGGATGTTTGAGCTTATGGCTCCTCTTATTTTAAATTGCAAAACAGTTTTGA
>NW_006242703.1:0-876 GCF_000226075.1 Solanum tuberosum
CTTCGCAATTTTGAGGAGTTGTAGGATGAATCTGAGGGCGAGCCTTGATGGGTTTTACTCATATTAGGACTGTGCGTCTTTTCCAGTTGGTTCGGCGGTCTGGGGATTTCTACTGGCGGCGTGGTAGCCATTCCGGCAGAGCTGGGAGCCTGGTGAAAATTAGTCGTTATGGCTAAGTCCTTAGAGAGTGTTTTTTGAGAGAGAAATTAGAGAGAGAAAAAATTCATGAAATGAGGGGGCGATAGGATTTAGGATTTAGGGTTTAGGGTTTAGGGTTTAGGGTATATGGTTAGGCTTTAGGGTGTAGGGTTTATGGTTTAGGATTTTAGGTTTAGAGTTTAGGGGTTAGGGGTTAGGGGTTAGGGGTTAGGGTTTAGGGTGTCGTGTTAGGGTTTTGGGTTTATGGTTTAGGGTGAAGGGTTTATGATTTAGTGTTTTGGATCAAGGTGGAGGGTTTAGGGTTTGAGGTTTAGGGTTTAGGTTTCGAGTTTAGGATGAATGGTTTAGGGCTAAAGTTTATGGTTTAAGGATAAGATTTAAGGATTTAGGGTTTTTGGTTAGGATTTAGGGATTAGAATTTAGGAATTAGGGTTTATGGTTTAGCATTTAGGGTTTAGGGTTTAGGGTTAGGGTTAGGGTTTAGGTTTTTTTTAGAAGAATGACCCTTAGGTGGGTCAGGGGCTGAGCATCACCCCCAGGCCTTATCATATATATAAAATCAAAATTATACAAGGAGGGGGGCAAAAACCTTACCTCCAAACCTAAGGTGGGTCAAGTCGACCTACCAACTAAGGTTATTCAACTCAACCCTATACAATATGATATATTATTAAACTAAGTACCTAGAGAGGACTCCTCTCTTAATACAAAGTTTCT
>NW_006242704.1:0-876 GCF_000226075.1 Solanum tuberosum
TCTTTTCCCCTAGCCAATTCCTTTGGTTATATTTTAGCGTTGGACTGATTTTAGATCAGTTTGACCCATTTTAAAAGAGTGAGAGTTAGGGTTAGAGAGTGAAGAGGAGAAGAAGAGGAGAAGGAGAAGAATAAGCAAGGATTTTCGTCAAAGATCGTCGTGGATATTGTCGGGGGTGATCCCTACTAGGTATGTGAGTTCATAGTGTTGGGTTGGTTCTTTCCCCCACCCTCCAAACTCGTTTTATTGTCAAAGAAGGATTGGTTGTGTTGTTGAAGTTGTTGGTTGTGTTGTTGATCTTGTTGATTGTGTTGTTGAAGTTCTTGTTGATTTGGGACATGATTTGGTTGTGTTTTCGAGTTGAATCTCTTGTATGTTGAGGGATTTTATGATCCTTAGTGCTTGGGGTTGAAACCATTGAAGTTTAGAAGGCTTAGAGTTGGAGAAAAAGGGAGAAAAGTCGAGTTTTCTGGGGATGAGGGTGGTGCGTCACGCCTGCCAGAGCGCCCCAAAAGGGGTTCTGAAGTTTCCCCTTGGGCGGCACGCCTAGCAGAGTGCCAGCAGGCCCCTTCTGAAATTCGAAGGCTGGCGCTCCGCGCCTTGCAGAGCGCCAAGGACGCCAACCTTTCTCATTTATCCCCCACTTGTCCATGCATGTTCCATGGTAGTGTACCTATGTTTCCTAGTCATTTCCGACACTCCAAAGTACATCTAAACGTTAAGAACTCATCCATAACATGTGATCAAACACCTTGAATTCATAATCCAATTCAAGGAGAGTTAGTTTCCAAGTCAAGTGAAGTTAAGAGTTAAGTTCAAGAGTTAAGAAGAAAGTCAAGTAAGTTTTCAAAGTTGTTCAAGAGTCTTTATTGAATG
>NW_006242705.1:0-306 GCF_000226075.1 Solanum tuberosum
GGACCAATGTATCGAGGACTAAACTTGCCCTTCTTGCTAAATCTCATCACCCCTTTCATAGGTGATACCATAAGAAAAACCTTCTCACCCGTCTGGAATGCCATGTCCCTCACCTTCGGCGCAGTAAGTCGGGATCGCCGATCCACTCGGTGATCCGCCCTTTGATCGATTCTATCACCTTTTTGCTTTGGCCTTCAACATCTTCAAGTTCTATAACTTTGGGCGATCCAATCACTGTATCGCGGAATCATTCGGCGACATGCCGACTGCTCCTTTCTCTCGCCGACTCAATTTTCTCCTTTAGGG
>NW_006242705.1:605-876 GCF_000226075.1 Solanum tuberosum
TATGGGGGCACATAGTTAAGGGATAAGGAGATTGCTACTAGAAACTCAGTATTTACTCAGGAGAACTTCCATCTCATGAGATTGCTTCTAGAAACCTGGCCTCTACTCGGGAGAGCTTCCATCACATCATCAATATCCTCTCATTGCTAAGCATAAAAACCACAAATAGTCATTTCTTTCTTGACTTCATTATTCATGGAAAGGTTCCCTTGGAGAACCAATCCAAGCTAGTTTCATTAGGATAGCTCTTACTCTTTGATTCAATTAGGTG
>NW_006242706.1:0-876 GCF_000226075.1 Solanum tuberosum
ACCATATTTCCCTTCCTTAGAGACTGTTTTTCTTGTATTGTAAAACATCTTAGACTCGTTTTCCTTATCTTTTCCGTCATGAGGGTCATTCTCATGTCCCATATAACTAAATTTGTTACATTCATCTAAGTATCTTCATCTTCTGAACGTGGATATTCTTGACTAACCAATATTTTGTCTCATACAACAGTGTTGGTCTAACCATCACAGGTTAGCCTTTTTTTCACTCACCCCACTATAATATGGTGTGTGACATTATCGTCAATTTTCTCATCTCCTTGAATTATGAACTCAAGACACTTTAAGCTTTCTCTTATTGATATGAATAGTGCATCGATCTTCACATTCCACCTCCGCATCATATGTTGTGTCACTGATCTTTCATTTCATGTACTTTGTTTTAGTCCTACTAACCTGAAACTTTTAGATTCTAGGATCTTTTCCAAACTTCTAACTTATCATTAACTCCTATGTGCATCTCATCGATCAAACTAAAAGTTGATGTCACTCCCCAAGCCTACACCCTGGATGTGGCCGGCACTCGGAGACCATTGTTGGCCCCAAGCGGACCCTTGGCCTGGCTTACTTAACTCAGTGGAAGACTTTTACTCAAACATAATAAACTCAATGCAATAGTTTAAATGATAACATCTTAGCCAAAATAGCAACTTATGTCTCAAAACAAAGTATCTGCAAATACATAGATGAGAGACTCAATACTAACTGTCTGACTGTCTATGAAACCTCTATAATACTGAGATGGATGCTGGGAC
Source organism: Solanum tuberosum (assembly GCF_000226075.1). Classification (NCBI taxonomy): domain Eukaryota; kingdom Viridiplantae; phylum Streptophyta; class Magnoliopsida; order Solanales; family Solanaceae; genus Solanum; species Solanum tuberosum. The sequence continues at coordinate 774 of NW_006242706.1, forward strand.
AGACCCCACAACATCATAATAAAGAAAAACTAGGAAAGCGTAATAAAAGAGTCCTCCAAAATGCAATGAGGCTCACCACTGACTCTGAAGTGCTCAATTAGAT
>NW_006242707.1:0-876 GCF_000226075.1 Solanum tuberosum
AAACAGTAGCAAATGATCAAGTTTTCTTACAACAGATGACTGATCTGTTGCAGCAGATAGGTCATCTATGGGAAGTAAGCAAACAACAACAATCTATTGAGATTTCGTCCAATGGATGACCCATCTATTGCAACAGATAGGTAATCTGTTGGATGAAAGCAAAACAACAATAAAAGATTGAGATTTCGTCCAATATATAACCTATCTGTTGCAACAAATAAGTCATTTGTTGGACCTAAGTAAAACAACAACAAATGATTAAGTTTTTGTCCAACAAATGACCCATCTATTGCAACAGGACAGTCATCTGTTGGACAAAAGCAAAACAGTAGCAAACTCTTTATGTTTTCTTCCAACAGATGACCTATCTATTGCAGTAAATGACTATAGATGAGTCATAAAATAAAGTTGATGCAAAGAGGACTCTTCGCAAGATCAAACTTCTTTCTCACATTTGAAATTGCTAACGAATACATAAAGAGAAGACAACTCAAGTTCTTCTTCTTTATAACTAAAAGGAAAAGAGATCAAACTTTTTTCTCACATTTGAAACTATTAACGAATACATAAAGAGAAGACAACTCAAGTTCTTCTTTTGCTTTATAACTAGAAAGTAAAAGAAAGTTTGATCCTAATTATGATGTTATGCACACCTTGTAGACATTGCTGCTCAAATCCAATTGGGCAGAATCTCTAACTTACACTATTGAAAAACTCATGGCCCCATGACAAACTCTTCTAATCTTCCTCCAATTGTAACATAACTATGTGTAAGTTAGAACAACAAATTGTATATTAGCCAACAGTTCGGGTTGATTAAAAACATTTAATCATTTCAGTTTAGCCTAAGTATAGAAAACAATCTTAGAAAGACTT
>NW_006242708.1:0-876 GCF_000226075.1 Solanum tuberosum
TCATTTTAATATATATACGCATAAAATCAGAATTTAACGTTATATATACAGTGTAATTTTTTAACGACTGGGTCCACCTAGGTCCGCCCCTGAAAGCAACAGGGAAATACACTATCAAGAGTGGATACAAATGGAGATGTGGGGCAGGAAATGAATAGCTAGCCCTGGTGGAGAGGAGTATGAAGTAGACTCAATATTCATAAGCATGGATTGCAATGCACGGAAGATTGTTGACAAGGGGAAGACTGGTAAAGATGAACATTGACCAAGAAACAAGTTGCTTATTGTATTTGGAGATCATGAGGAGACAACAGATCGAGCACCTATTCTGTGAATGCACAGAAGTGACTGAAGGAGATACAACAATTGTTAGGAATACATCTTCAAAAAACAAACCTTCAAAGGATCGCAAAAGGGAAAATAAGAAGAGCTTAGCTTTCCTATGGACATGCAGTGATATACGGGATATGGAAAACAAGAAATGAAGCATTGTGGCAGGAAAGAGTACCTCAACCACACATGGTCAGGCGAGAAGTACAAGAGGGGTGCAAATATAGAATCTTAGAGATAGTGAATAGGAAAACAAAGTGTAAAGAGAAACAATGGATAGAACATATATACAAAAAGTAGAGAGCGGTCGGGTGAAACTAGCAATATTTTGTTATGTTAAGCATGCATAGTAGAGGGCAACAGAATGTAACTGAAGGAGCTTGGGGTCTTTATGAATAAAATGTGTTCATTCGACAAAAAAAAGAGCATTCCTAAGGGCTATGAGAGTTTTGGTTAGGGGGAGAATTTGTGGGTGTGAATCTCCCATGTATTCTGAGTGAATTGGTTAATGTTGTTTCTCTTTATATTTTGTACTCTCATATTTAT
>NW_006242709.1:0-875 GCF_000226075.1 Solanum tuberosum
CCATTAAAATATAATTTTGAAGATTTAAAAGAATTCAAAATGCATATAAAAGAATTATTAGAAAATAAATATATCCAAGAAAGCAATAGCAAACATAATAGTCCGGCATTCATAGTAAACAAACACAGTGAACAAAAAAGAGGTAAAAGCCGTATGGTAGTTGACTATAGAAATTTAAATGCAAAAACAAAAACATATAATTATCCTATACCAAATAAAATATTAAAAGTAAGACAAATACAAGGATACAATTATTTTAGTAAATTTGATTGCAAATCAGGATTTTACCATCTAAAGTTAGAAGAAGAATCTAAAAAATTAACAGCTTTTACAGTACCACAAGGATTTTATGAATGGAATGTACTACCTTTTGGATATAAGAATGCACCAGGATGATATCAACACTTCATGGATAAATGTTTTAATCAACTAGAGAATTGTATAGTATACATAGATGACATATTATTATATTCACATACAGAAGAAGATCATATACGATTATTAGAAAAATTCATACATATTATAACATACTCAGGAATAAGTTTAAGTAAGAAAAAGGCAGAAATAATGAAAAACCAGATAGAATTTTTAGGAATACAAATAGATAAGAATGGAATAAAAATGCAAAATCATATAGTACAAAAAATAATAAATGCAGAAGAACAAATAGATACGAAAAAGAAATTACAGTCATTTTTAGGATTAGTAAACCAGGTAAGAGAATATATACCTAATCTAGCAGAAAATTAAAACCTTTGCATAAAAAATTAAAGAAAGACGTAGAATATTATTTTGATAAAAGGATCAAGAACAGATACAAAAAATAAAGTCATTATGTCAGAAATTACCTAAATTATATTTTCCGGATGAAAATA
>NW_006242710.1:0-875 GCF_000226075.1 Solanum tuberosum
GATCTCCCGCTTCTTGATAAATAAGACAAAACATTTTTTTTAATGCAAATATAATTGAAACATGAAGGAAAAGTCTTTTAAGGAAATAGATTTTCAAAAGTAATGTTTGGAAAAAGTCACTGCCAAGTGTCATGTCACGTCAAGTTTAGTGAACGTCATTTGGAGTTGGTGTTTTGAGATCTGTCTGATTACTTGCTGGGAAGTATTCAAAGCTGTTCCAAACTGCTGATGAGCTTGTTGAAATTTTGAGGTTATCCTCAAAATTTCTGTCCCAGTTAACTGTCTTGGCTTATCGTTGACTGTTGGCGAGCAAATCACGGAATTTTTGAGATATTCTCAAAAATTTTGTTCCAGTTACGAATCTCAAAGTAACTTCAATCTTGGCTTTGTTTAAGAGATCTCTTTCTTGAGAATTTTTGAGTTCCTCTCAAAAATTACATCCCAGTTTCTACCGGAAAGAGAAAAAATGGAAATTTTACGGGAAATATGACCGAACCCTCGTGGCGCCTACGTATCCCGTTGAGGCAGGAATCAGGTCAAACGTAGTTCCCCCTCAAGGATCAACAAAATAAGAAACTTACAAAGAAACCGACCGAGGCCGACATGGCTGCCTACGTATCTCATTCTTGAGAATTTAGGTCGAACGTAGTTCACATACAAAGTAATATCAAAAGGGGATAAAGGAATGACCGAGGTCGACATAGGCCGCCTACGTATCTCATTCTTGAGAATTCAGGTCAAACGTAGTTCATTACAAGAAGGATAAAATTCCAAACATAGATGATTACAAGCAAATATAACGATTACGAGGAAATGACAGAAATACAAACTGAAACTTTACACGTAATATCTCTTGACAGCATCTGAGTTGATTG
>NW_006242711.1:0-875 GCF_000226075.1 Solanum tuberosum
TTGCATTCTTTAAAGTGTTTTTCTACTGTAGAAATTTTCATTTCTCCTAATTTACAACCTTTGCATTTAAATAAAGTTGCATTTACTTGATGTATTTCTTTAGCTCTTGCTATTGATAGATCTACCTCATAGTCTTCTTCTTCTATGATTTGAATATTCATGCCTTCCATGTTTATGGTTGATTCATTATCATCTAGATCGTCATCAAGTTCCTTTTGATCTGTATATTTATAATCAGTAAATCTAATTTATGTTTCTCCTTTATTATTAGTGTATGTAAGGTGGTCATTAGGCTTGAGCATCTCTTTTTTACTAAATTTTTCTAAATTCCATTCTCTACCTGCATATTCTTCTGAATTTATTTTTAAAGGTTTCATTAATTTGATTCCTTTATTTCCCATTATTCCTACCGCGTCGTCTATTTTTATTTTAAAACGTGAACTGCTGTTAGTTGCTAGCTTTCCTATAAAGCCAACACAGACTAGTAAATTGTTTCCACAGTTCATTTCTTCGTAGCCCTTAGTTTGTATACCTATTTTTATGTATTCTCCAAATTCTTTTGAATTTAGCATGAAATCTGGACTACAATAAAAAATTCCTCCATTATTACTCATGTCGACTTCTGTTAAACCTATTATAGACCTTTTAGATTCTGACCATCTACTATCATATAAAGTGATTAATACTTTAGTACCTAAATTTTTTCTAGTTAATCCTTTAAGTCCAATTACTACCAATCCCATATGCATGAGATTCATTCGCCTCTTTTGTATTTCTTGAATAGATTCTTTACTAATAAGATTTATGCTTTCACTATCGTTTTCTGACACACTCAACTGTTCTTCTCTATAATGTCTGTATAAATGTGTTGTTGA
>NW_006242712.1:0-875 GCF_000226075.1 Solanum tuberosum
GACATGAAGAAGAGATATCCATATCTCTTTTAATCCGCAGGAAATGCAGATTAAGGTACTAATTTCCTTCTTAATGCTCTTTGAATTATAGTGAGCTTGTTGTTGTTGTTGTTATTGTTGTTGCGTCATTACTTGTTGGGTGTTCGAGTGATGTTACACCCTTAGCCTTTTAAGAGTAATCTCATTCGAGGACGAATGTTCCCAAGGGGGAGATATTGTAACATCCGGCAATTTGTTGTTGTTATTGTTGTTGCATGATTACTTGTTGGGTGTTCGAGTGATGGTACACCCTTAGCCTTTGTAGAGTAATCTCATTTGAGGACGAATGTTCCCAAGTGGGATATATTGTGACATCTTGCAAGTTGATAAGTAGGAAGAAGCTTAAAAAAGTGGAAATTTTCATTTTTGGAAAGAATTTTACAGTTCCGGAAATTTGGTTAAGTATGGGAAAAAGGTGAGATTTTAGTCAACTTTGACCAGCCATAACTCCTACATCAGGATGAGTTAGGTGTAGTTCCAGTTATGATTGCGAAGCTTGTGGAATGATCTTTTCAACACCGCCGAGTTTGCTCGATTCCGAGTTCTTATGCGTGAGCTATGCCTTTTGGAAGATGCGCAATTGGCAGGAGAATATGTAGATATCCTATTGCATGGTTTGAAGTTGGTGAAGCAAGGTTGATAGGACCAGATTTAGTTCACCAGGCTTTGGAGAAGGTGAAAGTGATTCAAGAGAGGTCAAAAACGGCACAGAGTCGCCAGAAATCCTACACTGATGTTAGGAGTATGGCGTTAGAGTTCGAAGTAGATGACTGGGTATATTGGAAAGTTTCACCCATAAAGGGCTTATGAGGTTTGGTAAGAAGTGGAAACTCAGT
>NW_006242713.1:0-875 GCF_000226075.1 Solanum tuberosum
CTATGCTCAAAATCTCTGAGACACACCTAACCTTTACGGCATAGACATTCTTTACTCAAAAAAAAACAAGGGCAAGGGAGTTATTTTAACAGCAAAGCCAACCTTAATCTAAGGAAGAGAAGCAAAACAAAAGCTTGAGAATTGAAGAAATCGGCCTAGGAGCAAATGATTCTAAAAATGAAGCTAAACAAACTGATTGAACATTTAAGACTCAACCAAGCTATAAAGACAATACTCTGAAAATCAAGCTAAGGCAAAAGAGAAAAACAAGCAGCAACCGGGAGAGAAGTGATCAGACATCAGTCCTCCGGTATCCATAATCACACATTCGAATCATTTTGAATCAAAACAAACTAAATTAAAGGAGTGTATATCTATTGGAGATCGATATGATCAGACTAAACCAGAAACAAAAGCATTCAAGAACAATAAACAAAAACACCTAATGACTAACTTACGAGATACAAAGATATGCAAAGAACACATCATAAACAAAACAACATAGAAGAACTAAGAATTAAATAAAGCCAAGAAAGGATTTATCTCTTTCCGGGCAGCGAACGGAGACAAGATGAGCGAGGTGAGGACCTTTCAATACCACAAACAAAGGTTCCGATGAACTTCCGTAAACAAAGAACGCACAAGAGAACTAAGCAAACTCTGTATCCTCAATCTATGCGATTTTAAAACTTGTAAGTATTTGAATATAACTATCTCGCTAGCAATTTTATTGTATTTTTCGTCCCTAATGGCAGTTCATTCCTATATTTCTTCCAACCCCCAACAATGAAGATGAACATCAGCTTTTATAGAGGAGATTTTGGGTTGGAAAAAGGGAAGGGGGGGGGGGACGGAGGGATTAAGATGAAAGCTGA
>NW_006242714.1:0-875 GCF_000226075.1 Solanum tuberosum
ATTGAGATCAAAATGTGTATAAGAGGAAACTTAAGTACAATCTTGGGCAGAGGCGGATCTTCAGCGAGTTCAATGGGAACCATTGACTATAAATTCTAGATTCACCTTTGAGTTCTTGGGTAGGATGAAATGAAAGTTAATTGTACATGAGAATGTGCACTAAGGATGGACTGACTCAACTCTTGTTGATAAATCGAGAGCCTCTTCGAGTTTAACAACCACCTGTTCCATGGATGGTCTTTGCTGCTTAAGTCCTATGCTAGTCAAAGCTAGCTTAAGAACAAGTTCAAATGCCTCCATTGAGAATTTCCCCTCCAGTTTGAGATCAGCAAATTCTTTGATATTCCCACCTTTGGTCAAGTTTTTCGCCTATGATTCAAAAAGACGCGTTAAAGAGAAAAAAAAAACTCAAAATGAATGCAAGAGAAAATGGAGGAGTTAGTATGTTTACCATTTTACTTAGAGGCATTGGATTCTTCAAATCCAAGTTGATAACCCTTTGTCCAGATAAAAGTTGTAGCAGTACTATCCCAAAGCTATAGACATCACCATAAGAATTAACATGACGGTTCTTTTGGTACTCAGGATCAACATAACCATAGGTTCCTCTCACTTCTGAGCTAGCATATGAATGTCCAATGCTAATAATTTTGGACAAACCAAAGTCTGAGAGTTTGGCTTCAAAGCTAGCAGATAGAAGAATGTTTGCTGGCTGCAAAATTTCACCAAAAAGAGGAAACACAACTGATTTTTTTTTAGAAAATGGAAGACAGATTATGGATGTAAAATAAGATTTTACCTTGATATCCCGGTGAACAATTGATCCTTGAGGATACGAGTGGAGAAAGAGGAGACCACGAGCACAATCAAGTGCA
>NW_006242715.1:0-875 GCF_000226075.1 Solanum tuberosum
GAAAACATAAATGCATTTTCTCTGTTTTAAAAAAATCAATTTAGAATTAAATGCTAAATTAGGATGATATTTTAATACATAGATCATTACATATCGTATTGATTTCCTCATCCAGATATTTTATCTTATTCCAAAATTTATTCATAATTTTTAAAATTACTATTAATCATTTGCTATTTTTGTCATCTCTTTCTAAATATTAATCTACTTAAATTTATTTTACTTCTCTAATTAATGTATTGATTTTTCATGTGTTCCGATTCTTAACTTCTTATTTCAAACAAAAGAATAGCAATATTAAGTAAATAAAGTAAACAATTTACTATAATTAATTAAATATTAATCTGATTAATCTTAAAATTTAAAATATTCTATTATCAAAATATTCTTATCATTAATGTACGTAAATTGAACACGTGGCCTTCTCTTTCTACTATTCCTAATTTTTTTTAAATTTAATTTAAAACAAAAATTGATAATACCCTGGCAATTACTATTCTGCCCTTCAATCATATTAGATTTTCGAAATGTTAATGAAATATAAATTGATTTAATAAATGGGTCCCACCATTTTTAGATAGTACGGCTACTTATTTTTATTTTTTAATACATTTTAAATCATGTTTGTTTCTTTTTATATTTATTTTAGTGCAAAAAGTAAAGGTGTTAATGAAATATAAATTGATTTAATAAATGGGTCCCACCATTTTTAGATAGTACGACTACTTATGATATTTTTTATGTTTTTCATGTAGAAAGTACATGTGGCCATCATAATAATAGCAACTTGGTTGGATAATTTGGGAAATTCAATAATTCTACAGCAGAAAATACAATTATTTTAAGCTGATAATTTTGGTAAAATGACAAAAGTG
>NW_006242716.1:0-875 GCF_000226075.1 Solanum tuberosum
CATCACTCTTAAATTTCAGCAAGAAAATCCAGGTGATGTGGGAAAAAACATCAACTATAGTCAGAAAATGTTTATTTCCATTAAATGTTTCCACATGGTATGGTCCCCAAACATCTAGGTGCAACAATTCAAACACTTTATTAGAAGTACTAGTAGAGTGAGGAAAGAGATATCTAGTGTGCTTAGCTAGAGGGCAAACATTACAATTAAGTACAACTGATTTACAGTCATCCAGTTTATAACCAAGCAAAGTATTCAGGGAAATACTAGAAGAATGAGCTAGCCTTTTATGCCACAGTAATATGTCCTCTTTAGTTTTTGTTGCAACATGAACCCTGTGTACTCCTGCAGTTGAACTATCAGAGAAGTCGGTACCATTGTATGGTTGTGAGCACATTAGGTATAGACCATCACTCTCCTTACCAATCCCCTTTAAGGTTCCACTGGTAAGGTCCTGGAATAGGCAGAAACCAGGATAAAAAGACACAAAACAATTGAGCTCTCTAGTGATCTTTGAGACTGATAAAAGATTGTACTTAAAATCAGGAATGAATAAAACATTTTCAAGTACTGTCATATCCCCTAATTTGCATTTTCCAGTATGAGACACCATTGTAATCCCGCCATTAGGCAGATGAACCTTCCCATTATGAGCAGTAGTGACCTGTTTTATATCAAACAATGTATCTTGACTTACTGTCATGTGATTTGTCGCTCCTGTATCTATGATCCACTTTATCTGTTTTACTGTGGGCAAGGTTTTAAAATCAATACCTGCCATATTAGCCATGCATTCTGATTGTTTCTCCTTGTCAAGCATCATTTGAATCTATCCATGTTGAGTCTCAATCAAGTGTGGAGCTCTTTGGAAGTCT
>NW_006242717.1:0-874 GCF_000226075.1 Solanum tuberosum
AGCATAGCCATTTTTATATCTAAATTAAATGTGATAGTTGTCGTACATTGACGACAAGCGATAAAATAGTAACATAATGATGAATTTTTTAGTGAGGATTTCATTGATGCTCTCTTAGGTACGTGCTACATTTGCACCTTGCTGGATATTCAATAGGTAACAGTTTCTAAACAAAGAAATTCGGTTATAGGAACCTTAACAAAGTTCAATGGCACAGGAGATTCTTATAGACTACTTCCAAAATAAAAAAACAGATATTATTTTATACTATAAAAAATTCTAATTTCAAAGAAAAATTGGAAAGAAGAAAAATGCATACCATGAAAGAGTAACAATTCATAACTTCACTAATATTTTTAGTATCAATGTACCCATTAGTCTCCCCAATGTATTTTCTTCCAAGTCTAAATGAAATAAGAAAAAGGACTAATAATTTGACAAATTGAGTCAGTTTCGATTGTTTTTTCAAAACGCCGAAAATCACTGTACTATAGACTATTCTTGCAGTCTTACAATTTTTCAATTTGAAGAAAAAGTAAAATAACATACCAAACACCAAAATAATTTTTTTTTACAGTAGCAGTGAACAATACTCAAGATCTCATACCTTGCATCTTTACTGTGTGGAAGATGATAATAGCTAATTATGGTCATTGGTCACCAAGTGAAGAAGAAGGGTGTGTTTGGTATGAAGGAAAATGTTTTCCTGGAAAACAAGTTGATTTTTGACTTATTTTCTCATGTTTGGTTGGTGAGTAGAAAATATTTTTTGGAAAATTTTTTTAGTGTTTGATTTATGAATAATAAATATTTTTGAGAAATATCTTTTATTTTTACTTAGAGTAGAAAATAATTTTTGAAATTGAAAATAGTT
>NW_006242718.1:0-873 GCF_000226075.1 Solanum tuberosum
CAGATAAGACGCAATTGCAGCGGTTTCTGGGAAGTTTGAACTACATTTCCCCATTTTACAAGAATTTGTCTCGAGATTTAGCTCTGTTATATGACAGGCTTAAAAGGAATCATAAGAAGCCTTGGACTAATAGTCTCACAGATCTTGTAAAGACTATTAAAGAAAGAGTTAAATCTTTACCTTGTTTAACCCTTGCTAATCCTGCTTGGCCAAAGATTGTAGAGACGGATGCGTCTAATATTGGGTATGGAAGTATATTGAAACAAATTAATCCGCATGATAAAATGAATATCTCATTCGATTTCATTCAGGAAAATGGAGCGATGCTCAGAAAAAATATGCAACGGTAGCTCATGAAATGTTAACTATCGTTAAGTGCATTCTAAAATTTCAAGATGATTTATATAATCAAAAAAATTTGATAAAAACTGATGCTCAGTCAGTCAAGTATATGTTTGATAAAGATTTTAAACATGATGCGTCTAAGTTAATTTTTGCTAGGTGGCAGGCACAATTAGCCCCTTTTGATTTTGAAATTCATTATAAAAAAAGAAGTGATAATTTCCTCCCAGACTTCTTATCAAGAGAATATCTTTCTTCTGATGGGTTTTCTTGACTTCTTTCCTGATAAAGATTTGGTTACGATTTTGAAGGCAGTTCCTCTTAATAAAGATTTAAAGGAACTTATATTATGGAAAATTATAGATGGAATGGTGATTGATATTGTCAATAATTACATGATTGAACAAGAGCTTTATGAAAGATTTTATTGTGATGAAGTTTATAACCTCTTGAATGATTAAAAATATAACCTCTTGAATGTTTAAAACTAAATGATATGTTTGCAGGATGGATCCTCCTTGGATAACCAAG
>NW_006242719.1:0-873 GCF_000226075.1 Solanum tuberosum
GCAGCATAAAGAAAGAAAGGAGAAAGAACAATGTACAAAAAAAAAGAAATGGAGAAAGAGTAACGTACAGAAAGAAAGAAAGAAATGGAGAAAGAAAGAAAGAAATGGAGAAAGAATAATAGAAAGAAAGAAGGAAAGGGATAAAGAGCGAGAAAGAGAGACAAATTTGAAAAGGCTAGAGACAAAAAAAAGAAAGAGGCTTGTTTCAATCATTTTAAGAAGGAAATAATATTTTTTGAGTCCATCCCAAATTAGCCCGCTAGTTGGCCCAAAGCCTATCAAGCACCCCAGTTAGCCCGCTACCACTTAACTTTACTGAGTTTTTTTATTTTATTTTTTATAGTAATAAAAAAAATCATAATAAAATGAATCTGTTTTATTAATTGTACATGTTGTGTTTTAATAAATTTGAATTATTAAATGATACTTAACTTTTAAATTGAGTCATCGCCGTATAAAAGAACAAAATTAAAATACATAATCATCAAGGTCTTATGGTACTCTAATTTAAAATATCAGCAAAAACATTTATTTGCAATTCAATATATGTAATTAGCACTTGAAAATGATTTCACTAATATAACATCTATTGAGAAACATATTTAATTACGTTACTTTGTACCTAGCTAAAACACAAGGAAAATACTCCCTCAAAGTCAATCTATGGGAACGGGAATTGTTGCTTGAAACAACAAATTATTTCATTAGGGATAATAAATAGTTTAAACGTTAAAGTAAATCATTCCAAATATAATGATATACTGTATCATTCTTTTGGAATAAAATTAAAAAAAATATATATCACATAAATTGAAATAAAAGAAAAACAAACAAACATTTATATATATATATATATATATATATTACTATATA
>NW_006242720.1:0-873 GCF_000226075.1 Solanum tuberosum
TTGTTTACCAGAAGATAAATGGGAAAAATTAAAAATAACGATAGTAGTAATAAGATTTAATAATTAAGGAAGCATGATCACATATAAGGCAAAAAATATAAAAATACAAATATGGGATAAGATATTAACTATAGAAGAAATGTATAACTTCGAACTTACTACAAAAGATATGCTATTAGGAATGCCATTTTTAGAAAAATGATACCCACATATAAAACAAAAACACACCGGTGGTTCACAACACCATGTAAACAAAAAATAGGAGCAAAAAGAGTGAACAATAAAATACGGAAAACAACAGAATGGAAAAAAGGTAGTGAGAAAATTACACAAAAATTGGAAAATATAAAAGAAGAAGACCCTAAAATAGAATTAATTATATTCTCTATAGATAAAGTAAAAATAAATCCAAGATAAGTTAGAATTATTATATAGTGAAGATCCTTTACAAGGATGGGAAAAACATAAAACAAAGTAAAAATTGAGCTAATTGATAATAATAGTATAATAACCCAAAAATCGTTAAAATATAATTTTAATGATTTAACAGAATTTAAGATACATATAAGTGAATTACTAGAAAAAGGGTATATAGAAGAAAGCAATAGCAAGCATACAAGCCTAACATTTATAGTAAATAAACATAGTGAACAAAAAAGAGGAAAAAGTAGAATGGTTATTGACTATAGGAATTTAAATGCAAAAACTAAAACATATAATTACCCAATACCAAATAAAATATTAATGATAAGACAAATACAAGGATATAATTACTTTAGTAAATTTGACTGCAAATCAAGATTTTACCACTTAAAGTTAGATGAATCTTAAAAACTAACGGCATTTACAGTACCACAAGGATTTTATGAATGG
>NW_006242721.1:0-872 GCF_000226075.1 Solanum tuberosum
ATCGGGGCTTTCCTTCTCTTTTTCCTAATTACATAAAATTTGGTATTAAAGATCTTTTATGACAACAAGTTCATATTTAATGATTAACAGGATAACATACCAAATTATTGCGTATCACAGCAAAACTTGTTTTACCAGCAGTATGTGGATTCATCCATTTTTTTTGATTCTTGGTATTTCTTTCACTCATTTCCTGTAAATAAACGAGTTAGTAAATTCTACGTAAATAAAAAAATGAATCAAAAAAAGAAAAATGAGTCAATCAGAACATAAAATATAAATCTAACCTTGAATTTTTCAGAGTCCCAATATTTGAGAAGGTCCTTAAAATCAAATTCTGAAACATCTTTTGGGCTTATTTGCCATTCGAAGATCATCATTATCATATGCTTTATAATGATTCTCATACAAGTCATTCCTATACTTTCTCTGAGCATTTCTAATTCCCTCCAAAGCCCATGTTTTTGCACTATCAGGAATATCATATTTCTCCTACAATTTGTTCTTTATATTAGTAAAGAGTATGAAAAGTTTATAACTGAAATTAGAAATGCAGGAACTCAAACCTGGGTATAATCCCACAAATCTTTTTTTGTGTCCATATTCTTCCAATTATGAATATTAAGAGGACAAAGCATCGCATTCCTTGCCAAGGTTCCAAGAAAACTCCCCAACTCTGTTACAATGGCATTAGTAGGACCAATGGGTTGATTGTACCTATTCAACACGACCAACTTACGCTCTTGTCGCCCATGTACACTTTGCATTACTGTACTACCTCTTTTCTTTTTTTGAGTCACAGGCCCTACAATAATACAAAGCAAAGTTAAACAACATATCAACAATGTTAACTGATTTTACAATTCCAATAC
>NW_006242722.1:0-502 GCF_000226075.1 Solanum tuberosum
CTTTAAGTCCAAGAAGGACCTCCTCTTCTTCAAAAGGAGGTCCTTCTTGGACTCCTTTTTAATTTGTTCTGTAGACTCTTCATCTGTATATTTTTCTTTATTTATAATTTGTACGTCTTTTTCAGTCATCATTATTTTCTTCTATTTCGTTTTCAGATAATTCATTATCAAGTGATTCAAATTCATATATACTATCATCACTATCTGGTTCATAATCTATATAGTCTAATTGGGTATACTCTTCATCATTAATTATTATTTCAGATATTTGTTTTTTCTTTGGATTCTTAGGTAATTTACAGTCTTTAGCAAAATGTCCTAGTTGTCCACAATTATAACATGTACATTCTGTTATTTTTTTCTTTGGTCTAAATGGTCTTTTTGCTTTAGTGTTTTTTATGTAATATCTCCTACGAGGTCTCTTATACTTATATTGGGATTTATATTTTTTATATTTCCCTGGTTTCCTATATTTCTTTTTATAATAATTATCATTACATCC
>NW_006242722.1:671-872 GCF_000226075.1 Solanum tuberosum
TAAAAAACTAAAGAAAGATGTAGAATATTATTTTGACAAAAAAGATCAAGAACAAATTAAAAAAATAAAATTATTATGTAAAAACTTAAATAATTATATTTTCCAGACGAAAATAAATTTTTTATATATATAGTAGAATCAGATGCGAGTGAAATAAGTTATGGAGGAGTATTAAAATATAAATATGATAAAGAAAAAATA
>NW_006242723.1:0-872 GCF_000226075.1 Solanum tuberosum
AAAAAAAAAAGATAGTTTTTTTAATTGAATCACCTATATTTGGGTGTTGTTGAACTTCTGCTCTATTAAACTTAGTGGAAGAAGAAGGAAAAACACACAGAAAGAGCAAATCAGCAAATGCTTCCAGCTAATTAACAACCAAAACACTTAATACAACCTCTCTAATTTTTTGTATGAATCATTACATACACCAAGAGATTCACATGTAGATTTTGAGCAGATACTATATGGACATATGATCGTAACTGTAAGAATTTCAAGAATTGATCAATCATGAAGAAGTAGAAACCGAGTAACTGAACCAAAATTTTAAGTCATATAGACAAAGAAAATATTATAGGGTTCATCAGAAGGAAAATATAAAATAACATAACATGTGCAAAGTATATAGTACTAAGTCTTATCTAGAATTAGCATAAAGCTTACCCAAGCTTTGCATATAGTATATAAATGTGAAATCATGGGTTAAAGATTAATCAAGGATAATAAAAGTATTTATATGGTTGAAAGATTGAAATAATAATATAGATATAAGAGGATTAATTATATCTTGTTGTTTTTAATTTAGACAAGCAGAAGAAATATAAATAAAAATACGCAAACAGTTTTACTAAACAGGTTTTATGTTTTAGTGAGTATGAGCTTATGCATGATATTTCTCTCCGTAAAATGCAATGGGAAAAAGTAGAAGTAGTTACAGAGTCATCGATATGAGCGATCAAGAAGTTGATTTACTTCATTGGAGCACAAAATTTTTTAAATTACTAACTGTTATTTCATGTTTTAGGAAGTAAAAATGAACACAATAGTCTTTAGTGATAGCAATAATTATAACAACAGAAAGAATATATTTTCATTTAAGTTGATAAATG
>NW_006242724.1:0-872 GCF_000226075.1 Solanum tuberosum
GATAAGTTATAATTAATCTATTCTGATTTGTGTAATAGATGAGCATTTGGGCAAGCGGTGAATTTGAGTATTCTCAGTTTTCAAGAAGGTTACTCATGATATGGATATTTTTTTTGATGTTTTGTAAGTCTAAATGTCTTGATAAACTCTAGATATTTAAGACACGTGAAAATAGCATCATGAAAAATATATAAAGTCACTGCAATCTAATTGTAGTGACGTAAACCTCTCTGCAGAGCTCATAAGTCACTTATCTTATAGAATAATTGCATTTCAACTGTCTACACCAGACACTCTATAATAGATTGTTGTAGAAGAGAAAAGAAGTAGACTCTTATGAAGATGATAAGATTAATTATTGATTTATTATTAGTTATTTTGTTTCTTTTGGGATAGGTTCTAATAACTACATATCACATTCTGAATTCAATTTCTTTCAAATCAGTACCTTGAACAACTATAGAACTAGTTGGATTTGACGTAAGTCTAATCTGTGACATGTTCAGATATAGGATTGTTCAGCACATGTGCTGAGTGGGAGAATAAGAAAATTGGGATTAAGAACAGAATGTGTGTGTTAATTAGATATCCTAAAGAATGAAAGAAGGTTTATTATAGTGTCCTAAAGAAAATAAGACAATTGTTAACACAACTGTCTGATTTCTAGAAAAGGATCATTTAGTAAACCATGTTCCTAGAAGTAAACTAGTTTTACAGGAATTGAACAAAGAAATAACATATGAGTCAGTTGTAAATTCAGACACTCAAGAACATCTAACTGGTATGTCAGAATTGATGTTCCATTGCATTTACATAGTCGAATTGATGTTCCATTTCATTTACGTAGTGGGAGAAACGTTATTAGACATAAC
>NW_006242725.1:0-871 GCF_000226075.1 Solanum tuberosum
AGCAAGCCCAAAACTCTAAGTTAGAATTGCATTTGCAGCTACAATTCATATATTAATACACAACTATTGATTAAACCCACTTCAATTAAGCAAATAAATCAGTAAACAACAATGCCCATAAGCTAATTAAGTCAATAATTACATGATCACACCCCAAAATTGGGGTTTTAGCTACACATCTTAAAAAGAGAGAAATAGTTACCAACTAGATTAGCCATCAGTTCAGTAACAATCTCCAAGTCTCTACAATGCTTCAAATCCGATTAAATCGAAAACTCAATTACAAATCCTCAAATCTAATCTTCAAAGTCGTACAATGGAAACTCGAAAATTCAATGAAAACTCAAAGTCTAAAACTTAGGGATCAGAACTCCTCACTCTTCATTTAAAATTTCAAATTATAGTGACCAGCTTTTTGGCCTGCAGGGACATTTGGCGAAATAAGTCGCGCCTCACCAACCAGGTCGACGATCCGCCCTTCATTCCCATCCTTCGCCAATTTGCATTGGCCATCAGTCCTCAGAGTTCTGTAAATTTAGGCGATCAAAGTTGATGTCGCGGAGTTGTTTGGCAATCCGCCGACTGCCCATTCCTCTCACCAAGTTGGTTCTTCCCCAGGGTTGGCACGCTGGAACTTTGGGTGAGCTAAAAAGCCACTCGGGGGTTCGCCGAGTGGTCTTGGCGATCACCAGGATTGCCGTCCTTCAACTTCTTCCGCTTTTCCGTTCTTTTTTGCCTGGTAGTGTCCTTGCCTTTCTCCTTAGCCTTAAATGCTACAGATCAACACTTTAACATCAGTTTAGACTATAAATTAGGCATTTGAGGACACTTATAATATCAAAACAAAGCCCTAAATGAGTCGAAATCTCAA
>NW_006242726.1:0-124 GCF_000226075.1 Solanum tuberosum
CCATGTCTACGTCTCCTGTATTTATTTCTAAATTCTTGTATTATCTAAGTTTACTAAAAGTTCCATATATGTTTCACTTGTTTCTGAATGTTGTTCATCTAGATCGTCGTCGTTTATTTCATCA
>NW_006242726.1:576-871 GCF_000226075.1 Solanum tuberosum
TATTTTTAATCCGTCATAGTTTTCATATGTTTTTTCATCTATTGCGTATTCTTCTTTATTCATTTATAAATTGTGTTGTAATTTATATTCTAAGCTTTCTATTTGTATTTGTAGTTATAAAATAGTTTTTCTCTGTGTTACTATAGATTTTTTACAAATTCCTGCAAATATATTACTGTTTAGTCTATTTTACCTATGTCTTAATTCTTGTCTTTTTGGTATAATTATTTCAGTATGTTTTTGTCTATATTCGTTATTCTCGTTATTCATTGTATCTTTAAATATTGAATATATT
>NW_006242727.1:0-381 GCF_000226075.1 Solanum tuberosum
CTAAGTACCACTTTTAGGTCACCATAATCATACTCATTATTCATTAATCTCATCAGTTGTTTATACTCACAAACAAGGAACATTCACATTTAATAAGTCATATCAAGGAAAGCAACTCTTAGCAACAATCCATATTAATCATTCATCATTACATTTAGCCTTCATATCAACATACTTAGTAGCATCATCATAAGCATATTCTTTTCATAAGTCATTATAACATAAAGGAACACACCATGACTACTCTCATAACCTACTTGTGCAATGTATGGATGAAGTCTCATACCCCCACCCACACTAAGTAGTGCATTCTTGATAAGCCATAGTTCATTATCATTCATTGTGGGGGTAAGCCTTAACCGACATAGACCATGTGAGCAA
>NW_006242728.1:0-871 GCF_000226075.1 Solanum tuberosum
TGATAATGTATGTTGCACATAGAAGACATTCTCCCCAGTATTGAACAGGAAGTTTAGATTGGAAAAGTAGTGCTCTAGCAGTTTCAAGTAAGTGTTTGTGTTTTCTTTCTACCACACCATTTTGTTGTGGTGTGTAAGGGCAGGTTTTCTGGTGGAGGATTCCTTTTGTCTGAAAAAACATTGTTGTTTCAGCATTTACAAATTCCAGACCATTGTTTGTTCTGATTGCTTTAACAGTGGTTTTAAATTGGTTTTCTATTATGGTAATGAAGGCTTTTAAGGTTTGGAATGCATTGCTTTTAGAGCTGATTAACTGAGTCCATGTGGACCTGCTAAAATCATCTACAATGGTGATGAAATATTTGAAATGATTGTATGTGGCTGTGTGATATGGTCCCCACAAATCAACATGAAGTAGTTCAAAAATATGTGAGGTGAATGTGGTTCTGGGTTGGAATGGTAATCTTTCTTGTCTTGCCATGGGACAAATGGAACACATAAAAGGTTGTTTAGAGCAGAATTTGACAGGAATACTAGAAATACCTTTCATTTTGACAAAAGGAACATGTCCTAATCTATTATGCCACATAATGTCCACATTGTTTCTATTACATGTATGAGAATTAAAACCACAAGAATGGGAAAGGACATCAACTGAAGAATGTTTAACAGCTAAACAAGGTTCTCTTTTATTGACAGAACTAGTACATTGTTTATGGGAAGAAGAATTGACACTACAAACATTACAAGTACTAGATGAAAGTGAACTATATGTAGGAGAAATAGAAGATTTCTGCAGGCAATTTGGACACAGGAAGTAGAGACCATCATCAGTATTACCAAGCACCAGAGGCCTCTTCATTGAAGGGGC
>NW_006242729.1:0-871 GCF_000226075.1 Solanum tuberosum
TATTACTTGTACTATGTTGCTCCATTACTTGTGAAACTGTTAGCATGGCATGTCCTGATTATTATGCAGGTTGCAGTATATGGATGTTCAGATGGTATTTCTGGGTATTTTATGTTTAGTATGACTTAATTAGGATCAACTAGGGATATTTGTTGAGTATCATTGTTGTTTGGAACTCAATCCCTTTCTTTCTACACTTGTGTAGGTTATGAACCCAGATCGTCTTGATCATCCCTCTTTCATCTTTGTCTAAGGACCACCTTTAGAGTTCGTGAGGTAGCTACTAGTCATCTCGGCAAACATCACATAGTCTTGAATATGTCTTTATACTATTATAGTATTTTAGACATTTAAATTTGTATTTCTTTCGAATCCGTTGTTTTACTTAGTGACTTGTACACGTGACATCGGATTTTTTGGATAGTTTTGCTATGTTATGAGATCTGCATTCTTATGTTATGTTTAGTTCTTAATTTCTTTCTTACTTCCATATTGACCCTTTTCGAGGGTTATTTACACTAATCTATCTTAGTGGGATATGGCAGGTGTCATCACAACCGATATTTGGGTTGTGACATAAATGGGATTGTAAGGACCCATATGGTTGTTTTTAGCCTTTTGTTGTTGATCTGTATTACTAAAATATTTAGAACAATAACTTTACAGAAATTTGTACGAAACAACAAACTTTAATATATATTTTCAAAACTAGAAAGTTATAACCAATAAAGAAAATATGATCTGCAACAAAAAATAAACAATATTGAAAAGAAAAAAATCGAGTCCATTGAATGCACAATGTGTCCTTAAGAAAATTGTTCCCCTCAAGTAACTCAGGTTAATGGAATATATCCTCCCAGGATAGAACGAT
>NW_006242730.1:0-870 GCF_000226075.1 Solanum tuberosum
CAATCAATACCCACACTTTGAGATCATAATTGGAAAATTAGGGGAATTCATGGACTCTTGGGGAATTCAACATAAAACCATGTAAAATCATCAATTTATCCATACTAAAACATAATTCAATCATTATAAACCATTTTGAAAAGAATCCATGAGATTGAAGTCAAACCCTAACTTTTGGAGAATTTCTAGTTTTGAAATTGAATTTAGAGGGACTCCATGGATGAAGGAGTACCATACCTTAGCTATGAATCCCCACGAAATTGAGTAGAAAAAACCTTGCTCTTTGAAACCCTACGCTCCAACTTCCTTCTTCTTCTTCCTTGAGTTCTAGAGAGAATTTTTTTGGAGAGGATGAGTTCTTTAGGTTTTTTAGAAATAATGATTTGGATGAGTTAGTTTAGGTGTCTAAAATCCTTATATAGGTGGTTTAATTTAGGCTAAAATGACACCACTTAATATTAATTAAAACCAGAAAACCCCAAAGTGTCCCTAACTAATTCCTTAAAATGGTTTCCAGGTGGCCACGCACGACCACAGTCTATGGATGGACCCACGTGGCGTGCTGGTCATACGTGGGTGGGTGTCTAGGGCACTATTTTTGGGACCCTGACCCACGACCCCTGACCCATAGGACGTGGGTCACTGTTTTGGGCAGCCTTGAAGGGTCTTCCTCAAGGGCCCTTGGTTGGTCCTTGAGGGTTGGTACCGTGATGTTCTAACACGAAAACATTTATTTTAAGTATAGGGTGTTATTCACGACTCTAAACCTCATGTCAAGCTCTAGTTTAGCCTACTAATTTCCGGGGTGTTACAATATCTCCCCCTTGGGAACCATCGTCCTCGAATGACGATCTAGACACCTTCTGGAAG
>NW_006242731.1:0-311 GCF_000226075.1 Solanum tuberosum
TTCTAGTATTCTATTATAGTAATTATTGCGTAAATTCTTTTTATGACTAATATAAAATTTATCATAATTTTTAGTACTTATTATTTTAATACAGCGTGTAATCTTTATTTATTATTTTCTTCAAATTGTTATTTTTGTTTAATCATAAAAAATAATACTTACAACAATTTCTGTTTTTATTAACTTAAATGTATTTCAATACAACGTATAATATTTACTTACTATTTTCTTCCCCTTGTTATTTTCTTTAGTCATATATCAATAATACATACAACAATTTAATTTTTTTAACATAAATACTTTTAGTAATA
>NW_006242731.1:331-870 GCF_000226075.1 Solanum tuberosum
ATTTTTTATTAACATAAATACCTTTAGTAATAATTCCTCAAATGCTCTATTAATAATTATGATTGAAATTATTTATGATTACTATTAAAGTTTCTACATAATTGAGATAAAAATTGAGGTTACGTACACATAAAAATATTTTTGAACAAACAAAATAATTACATGCACTATTAGAGAGTACCTTCTAGTTATATAATTATCTTACAATTATGATAAAGTCAGAAAAGTGTAACTATCTTCAAATTCTATGAATATTAAATTCAAAATTTGAACTTTTAATTAGTCAGTCTCAATTATTTTAAAACTTACAAATATTTTTATATATTTAACATAACTAACTTATCATTTTAAAAATAATTTTATAATTCCTAATTAACTATTTAAAAATTTATATAAATTCTATATTTTAAAAAAATGTCTAAATTCCACGTTATAAAAAAAAATAATTTTAATTTTGAATTCACTTTAATCTAATATTTTGAAACACGTTACTATTTGTCTCGATCTCATATACCATGGTGCATATTCTCTTATTAATT
>NW_006242732.1:0-870 GCF_000226075.1 Solanum tuberosum
GCACCATAGGAATACTGAATCATCCTTCAACAAAAGCTTGTGGTGGCATGACTTTACAAAGAACGCACCATCACTTCTTAGTTCTTACCCTCCCCCTCCATGATAGCTAGTGAATGAATGCTCTATTTCTAGAGTATTTCTCCCAATGTTTGAAATCCGTCAATCTCTTATTCTTATAAATTCCTCTTAAATCTCAAGTTCCAGTGAACTATCCTATCTTGTGCCATTCAAATCTGTTGCGCTGTCATCTCATTTTGGCTCAAGATTCTATGAGTTGGGGAGGCTCCTTAACATGTTCAGTCCATTCACAACCCTAGTGACCTTAAAAGCTAACTTTGCTACCACCCTTACCATATATGTAACGACGCCACTGAAGTCTCCTCATTCCTTTAGGTTGTTCCACCAAGGATAGCATCCATACGACAATTTAATGTTTCCAGTCCTCCATCCCCTTCCACAATAGCATATTTCCTTCTGATTACCTCCTTCTATAATATCTGGTCCTCAAAAATAACCCTATCCATTTATGAAACTGTGTCTTGTTGGAAACTCTAAAGTCAGTCACTGCAGGATCTCCTTACTCTCTCAAAGAGGTTATGGTCTCCCAACTAACTAGGTAAAATGATGAGTACCTTCTGTTGAGTCCCATTAGAAATTCTTTTGAAGCCATTACAACTTCCCTATACTAAATGGAGCCTGCAAAGAAATATGTAATATGTGGGTATGCTTGATATTGTGCTCTTGACTAGTGCTTCCTTCCCCCTTTTGATGAATGTCTCTTTTGTCACCCTACTAGTCACCTTTCAAATCTTTTAGTTACTGAATCTCACACAACTTGCCCTAATTTGAAACACCCAATGGCAATCCTAG
>NW_006242733.1:0-870 GCF_000226075.1 Solanum tuberosum
ATGGATCCAATTGAGTGGATATTGATTTTTTATGATTGAATTAACAGTAAATCATGTTATTATGATGAAATTACATGTTTTTTATGCCTAACCCTAGTCTAGTTGATGAAATTACGGTAATGTGGGTTTATGCCTCGTAAAGGGAAATTGAGGATTTAGAGATAATCTTCATGGATTGATGATATGTATAGTAATTTCTTGAGAGTAAAAGCATATAGATATGAATTGAATTATACTAAAGTATATATGGTGGATCATGATTAGAAATATTTGAGATTGAGCCTTTATGGGGATATATGATTAGAATTACTTAAGAATGAAGCATGTGATTAGAATCTCTTGAGATCTAGGCATATGTGATGATTGTAAGAAGTAAAGCTTTTAGAGTAAGGCTTCTAGTTATGAATATTGAATACTAGGGCTTTGAGAGTAAAGCTAATATGATGAAATATGTATGTTAAGGGTTTGAGAGTAAAGCTTATATGATGAAGGTAGACTAGTAGATATAATTGTGTTGGAAGGACTTTACCCACATAATCTACCTTATGTATATCTAAATGTATGAATGTGAAAGGCTTTCTCACATTGAGTGATTCTAAGTTGAAAGGTTTGCTCAACTAAAATGAATCAAAGTATGTAATTATGATAGCTTGAAGTTGTGATATAGTATCTCTTCATGAATAGCCTGTCTTGGTAAGACAAAATCATGCATGTTAGCTTGAGTAGTAGATCTCATGGATAACCTTGTATTGAGCAATCATACCCTTTCTAAGGTTAGCTTCAACTAGCATATTAGAATGCTTGCATGATAGCATGACTTGGTAAGTCTAAACCATTTCAATGGTAGCTTGGATTGAGCAATAGTACCCT
>NW_006242734.1:0-112 GCF_000226075.1 Solanum tuberosum
AATTATTTGGAGAAAAAATCATTCTATTTATGTAATTTGTATCAAATTAGGAAGAGAACAAGCAAAAATTTATTTTGTGATTTGAAAAGAGAGAAAATTAGATATTATTTCT
>NW_006242734.1:482-581 GCF_000226075.1 Solanum tuberosum
TCTTAAAATTTCTATCTATATGTAATAATAAAGCTAAAATAGAAAATGTGGGGTGACACCTTCTTAGCAATAGATACTTATTTATTCTGATCAATGTTT
>NW_006242734.1:691-869 GCF_000226075.1 Solanum tuberosum
TTTTTTTAGCATTTTCTAATTTTAAAAGACTGAAAAATTTATATTGAAAATTTTCAAAATATAAAAAATGATTTATTTATCTCCTATCATCATCAATATTATTATTAATTTGTTTTACTTCTTTTCTTAATCTTCATTTCATCATTAATGTAATTTATATCATTTTCTTAGATATATA
>NW_006242735.1:0-215 GCF_000226075.1 Solanum tuberosum
AGTTAGTGGATTTAGTTGTTGGAATAAAGTCAAAACTGAACTAGTGAAAGTTAAAAAAAATTTAAGTTGTTGAAATAAGTTAAAATAAATATTGTCGTTTCGTTAGTGGATTTAGTTGTTGGAATTAAGTCAAAACTAAACTAGTTAACGTTAAAAAGTTGTTAAGTTGTTTAAATAGGTTAAAATAAATAATGTCGTTTAGTTGGTGGATTTAG
>NW_006242735.1:658-869 GCF_000226075.1 Solanum tuberosum
TGGATTTAGTTGTTGGAATTAAGTCAAAACTATTGTAGTTAAAGTTAAAAAGTTGTTAAGTTGTTTAAATAAGTTAAAATAAATAATGTGGGTTAGTTAGAGAATTTAGATGGTGGAATTAAGTTAAAACTAAACTAGTTAACGTTAAAAATTTGTTAAGTTGTTTAAATAAGTTAAAATAAATATTGTCGTTTAGTTAGTGAATTTAGTT
>NW_006242736.1:0-869 GCF_000226075.1 Solanum tuberosum
GAAATATTGATTTGCTTATCATCTTTCTCACTAACCAGGGGATTTCTGTCCATGTTTTGCATTTCTTGACTAGAAGACTTGGTAGTATTCGATCTTGTGCTTTTAGAAGACATTGTAGACTCAGATCTTTGCTCTATTCCCTTTCCTGTAGCACCTGGATCCGAGAAAATGTAACATAACAGTTCCTCAAAATACAATAGTTCTAAAAAAAACACAACAGAGTTGAAAACAAACTTACTTGTTTCAACTTCTTGGTGTATTGCTTAACTTGATTAGTACATGTCGTAGATGGAATATTAATTTTCATGTTCTCTTTCTCAAGATCCAGGGAGCTCTTACGCATTGTTCCATTCCTTGACTACTAGACATTGTATAACTTTTCTGTCCTAGTCCTCGAGTCTTCCCTATAGAACGTAGAGAAAATAAATACTATCATCAATACTTGACATAGTTTTTTGGAGCATGAGAAGTTGAAGAACAACGACAAGAACTCATTGAGAAGAAGAGATTGTGAAACATAAAAAATAGAGGGTAATCGCTAGGTTGTACATAACGATTACTAGTTGAATATAACTCTCTGTTTAACAAAAAATATATATATATCTTACTTGTTTCAATTTCTTGGATGTAGTGGTTAACAAGATCATTAGATTGAGAAAATAACTTCTTAGCTGGCATATTCCCTTTCTCACCCAACAATTTAAGTCCAACTCCTCGTCCTCGTCCATTTCCAATAGAACCAGGCGCAACAAATGTATATCTCAAAGTACTCTTCATAGTTGAACTGTCCTCATTTTTAGTCTTGACTAGTTTCATCTTGAACCTGCAAAAATGTCCAAAAGTAAAAAATAATAAGAAATAATGTATGG
>NW_006242737.1:0-868 GCF_000226075.1 Solanum tuberosum
ATCAAGTTAACAAGATCTTATAACTTCAAAATATATTTTTTTAAATTGTTCCGAGTTCTTTTATTTATTTTTTAAAAACTCACAACAAATGTGAAAATATGTGAATATATATGAATCATTTAAATATTATCATTTACAAAATAAATTTTATTTGCAATAATATGGGATAAACATTTTCATTTTACCCCTACACTAAATTAAAATCTATTAACTATATAAAAATATAGCAACATTAATTAAAAGTCCTATTTATTTATGTCAGTATAAAATTTATTAGAAATACAACTATTGCACATTAATTTTTTAGTTATAACATTATAATTTCTCTTAGTTAATCCTAATTATTGCAAATGTTATTCACACTCTTTTAACATTCTTTAGTTATAAGATTATGAATTCTCATAGTTATTACATTAATTATTTCTTTCATCTTTTCTTATCTTAACTTTTGACCAATAATTTTTCATATTATTATACCGCCCATATATATGTGATAACACAATGTTGTTATTTTTCCTTAGATGAATCATGCTTTATTGAATAAATTGAAAATTGTTTACAAGTATATGAACTACATCTTTGTTGGGTGTAAGATAAACAGGTGATTATATATATGATTTCACAGATAGAATATATTCTTTAATATCAGTTTTTAGTTTTTCCGGTAAAAAAAAGGAAACATTTCTCAGTTAACTATGGACAGCCAGATAACTAGCTTTGATTTATTTACACAGTCAATTGAGAAGTCAAATATGAGAGCCAACAACAAGAACGTCATTTATTATGTTATAACTTATAAAATAAAAATTAATACAAAAATTAGTTCTAAAAGATAAAATGTAGTTGTTCTCTTTACATGTTCATATGA
>NW_006242738.1:0-868 GCF_000226075.1 Solanum tuberosum
ATAAAAGGGTTTGAGCAAAGTGATTATCTTGATTAATTTTAGTTTGAGTTTCTCTTTTGTTGCCATTTCTGTTCTATATGTGCATGTACTTGTTATGGTAGTATTTTCTGTTTTAAAGGTTTCAATAAGCTCTCACAATAAATTACAGGAAGTACTATTTGTGATCAATAATTAGAGAAAAATATGAAGGTCTGAGTATATCTTATTCTAACTTAGGTCTTTACTTATATTTAATTATTTAAACTTAGTAATTTTCCTGTATGTCTCGAGTAAATTTAAATTACTTGGAACGAATAGTTACTTAAGTAAAGGTAAGTGGCATGAACTGAAAAACTTGGGGGATTTGAACATGTTTTGAGCATCCATTCAACCTAAATAGTGATAAATTGAATAATTTATTGTATGGACGAATATCATATATGTTTTAGAAACCTTTAACAATAGTTAACTGAGTGGGCAGTGGTGTTTTAATTCTATTTTGGTCGACTATGTGTTTGCAAGATGTTTATGGATCATAATTAGTCTGCGGCCCTTTTAAACTAATAGAGATATGTGTTAGTCATGTTTTCGAGCTGGACTAAACATCATAAGCACTTATAGTTTTGTTTTGCTTGCCTACTTTAGATGAAGACCACTCTGTCTTCATAGTTTTTGAACATGGAAGGTTAATAACACTTTTTGGTCAATGTTGAACCTTGTCCCTAGTGTTGGATAAATTCTACACATTGTTAGCATCCTAGTTTTAGATTAACACTTTGTATAAGAGCTGAACTGGGCTAAATACTCCTTTTAGTCATTTATTTACTTGTAACTATGCTCCTTGTTCCTTTCTAATAAAACATATGAGAAAGAGAGGATTAGTGGTGAA
>NW_006242739.1:0-868 GCF_000226075.1 Solanum tuberosum
ACAATTGTTAAGAGACAAGACACAACCAAACTTTATAAATTAGTCTACAATGCCTCTACAAGATAGACAACCTTAGTTTAGGTCGGGACAAGGCCCCGCCCTACCCTTAACTACTATACGGTAACAAACTAGCTGCCAAAGACTCGATTAAGCCCCGAATTAACTTGGACCTCACCAATAGCAGCTGAGTGTCCTGCGCTCCTATTGAGGAGGTCTACGAGCTGGAGTACCTGTGGCTGCAGCATGAAATGCAGCGTCCCCCAAGAGGGACGTCAGTACGAAGAATGTACTGAATATGTAAGGCAATAACATATGTAAGCAAGAGCTCAATTGAAATCAAGTATCAATATGTAACTGCATAGATTAGATTAAAGACCACCCTTGTTACTGTTGTGGGATCATGTACATTATATTCTTTTCTGTAATTTTATTTACATTGCGATCTCTGTAAAGCATGTGATACAAATAACCAACTGATCAGTGGTAAAAGAGAATGACCCATGCTGGGCATTTTAACCCCTGAGATGCCGTCCTCAAATATATATATTTGGGATCGACCCATGCTAGGCTTTTGCCCCGGGCTGCCACCCTTACACATATACCGCTTCATATAGTTTCTTTAATCTTTGAGATTGTTATTTTGGTGGTCATAATTATTTTTTGAGCATCAGAACTGTGGATCAGTAGTAGGAAACATATGAATATGCACTTAGGGCAGTAACAATAACACAAGATGGAAATGTAACACTAATGAATTACATAAGAGCTCAAATGACACAATGGACCTCATTTAATTGACAGGAGGAATCACAAAGCTACTGCTGAAATTACTCTTTTCTCATACCAATACTTGGAAAAGTAAAGGTGC
>NW_006242740.1:0-867 GCF_000226075.1 Solanum tuberosum
ATTCCAATTCTTTGTCGAGCTTAACTCCAAATGATGTAAAAGCAAATATACTATTATACGCACGTATGTTTTTCCTGAATAATTTTGCGTCATCTGAATCCGCCACAAATAATTCATAAAAGTCATCTGCCACTTCATTGGGTGCTAAATTGATACATCCACTTGCGCAACAGAATGTTGATGGCTCATATTCAAACCTCAAAGCATGGCAATATGTGCAATCTTGGTTTTTTTTCAATCTATGAGTTGATGGTCGTCTGAAGTTTCCATTAGTAAGCCCTATAGCACATACCATAATAATATATAGTTAGAGAATGTTATTTTATGTTGACAACCATTTTTTGGAATAACTTTTGGGTTAGAATATTTGATCAAATATACCTTCGTCAACATTATCGTCAGATATAGCTAGACGTTTCACTTTTTTTTGTCGCTTCTTCACTCGGGGTTCATGAACATGGGCATCTTCAATTTGATCATTTGAGGGCAGTACTCTTTCCACTGTTTGCAACGGCTTGTCTACATCCGTTAGTATTTTACGTTTCACCCCTATAATTTTCAATCTTTAGTCGGCCTGATAGGTGAAATTTGGCATTAAAATGACATTTTTCTAAGCATACCTGTTGTTCTGAGCGGCCTCTTCAAGTGATCTTCCATGGATGTATCTGGATGAATGCAGGTGCCTGGTGAAATGAGTGAAACAATGTTAACATTGGGCGTAATTGTGTATGGCGACGATTGATGAGGGCAGCGTCTGGTAATAGTATGCAACATTTGGCGAAAATTCCATGCAATTAAGACGTTAGCAGTAAGTTGTAATGTGCGAGAAATATAAGGTTAGCACTAACATATATATGAACATATGTT
>NW_006242741.1:0-867 GCF_000226075.1 Solanum tuberosum
GGTACAAAACCAAGGTCACAAAGACAAAGAAGGAAAGAAGGACCAGTTGAAGGAAATAAATCAACAAGGAGGCAATAATAGAACTCATGATAGCAACGACAGAGCCAACGTGGACTATCACAGCAACTTTCCCAAGATTTCTAACAATTTTACTAGATATGTCTCTAATCCACAAAGGAATAGAGATGATGACTCCAACGTGAACAATGATATAGCTCAGAACAATGGGAAACAACCGCATGGTCAACAACAAAGCCAGGATCAAAACAATAACAAAACGGACAGAACCCCTGAACCTGCTCCTTTCACCATTGTCCAATCTTTTGCTGCTCGTCTAAGGTACAATCAATCTAAAAATGAAATCCCTATTGTCGTGGACGCTCCTATACATACTGTTAGACAAGGGCTTCCAGCTGTTTTATTTGAGGAGACTGATTATAGTATTAAGTTGGCTGAATTTTGTAAACATACTCTAGTTAATAAATTTACTAACACCATGCCTAAAATGGAGTTGATTAGAAGAAATTTCACCCTTTAGACCCAGCTAACAGGGGGCGTGAAAATTAGTCATTATAACTCTAGACATGTGTACATTGATCTTGATAATGAATTTTATTATGTTACGGTGTGGACTAAACAAAAAATGAGTATAGAAGGTCAAATTATGAGGATTCAAGCTTGGACTCCTGAATTTACTCCGGAAGAAGAAACTCCTATAGTTCCTATTTGGGTAGCCTTACCTGAACTCCCGTGGCACTGTTATAACAAAGTTCTTTAGTCTACTCTCCTGGAATCTAGTGGAAAGGTTTTGTACTTAGATTCCCCAACCTGCCAGAGGACTAGAGGCAGTATGGCCAGGGTGAGGGT
>NW_006242742.1:0-867 GCF_000226075.1 Solanum tuberosum
ATTTGAATTCGAGGGCTCCTTGACCCGAAATTCAATATGATGCCTAGAAACTAGTTTAACGCCTAAAAAAAAAATCGAAACTCAAACGGAGCGTCTAAAAATTCAACCAAGGCTCATTCTAGACTTAGAATCGCGTCTAAAAATTCAACCAAGACTCATTCTAGACTTAGAATCGCCTCCCGAAACCAACGGTACTCTCGGAATTTCAATCTGAGCCTCGGAACCTCATATGTTGACCAAAGTCAACTCTTTATCAAAATTTTAAAATTTTAGCAACTTAGGACCTCAATTCTTCGTTTCAACTCCAAATTCAACTAGGTAACTTCACACAGACCCGTTTCGACATTCTGAAGCTGCCGAGATCGACGGAAATTAGATCCGAGTTTCGAAACTCCAAATGACTCGAAAAAACACTTTTTAAACCAACTTTAACTCATAAACACTCAACTTCTCAAAAACTCAACTTTTTACCAACTTTTCCTCAAACCAACTTTACAACCACAAAACATGGGACACGGGGCAACTACCGAAAGGGAAAAATAGTCATTTCCACGAAAAATTATCAAAATGACCTTTCGGGTCATTACATCTATAAATAAAGAAATAGAAGATATTAAAGCCATTTTTGAGGGGTGAAAAATTCATCTGTGCGGAATTGTTTTAATATTAATTTTCAGTAAAGATTTTATTGTAATATTCTTTGGCTAAGTGTTTTAATCTTGATATTTCTTTAATATTATTTATGATATATTCTAGATATAACATATCTTGGGTTCTTAGGTACATATATAAATTATTCTCCATTAATTGTTGTAGTAGTTTTATATTTTTCATAGATTCTGTCCAGTATTGTAAATATTCGTAGTT
>NW_006242743.1:0-867 GCF_000226075.1 Solanum tuberosum
CCTTCATTATTAAATCCTGTTACTACTATCGGTGTTTGTAATTTTTCCCATTTATCTTTCGGTAAACAATTATATTTACATATATTAGCTTCCGCTCCCGTATCTATCATTGGTGTATAATATCTGTTGTAATATCTCTATATTATTATCTTTGCAAGTATGTATATTTTCATACTAAAGTTCTTTTTATTATTACTCTTTTATTTTCATAATTTATTGTCAATTATTTTTCTTCTAGATTATATGGTTTTACTTGTTCTAGCCATTTTATTCCCAAAGTAATATTTTCATCTCCTTGATATATTTTAAATTTTATTACTATTGGTACTCCTCCAATGATTATTTCCTTTTATGTAGTTTCTTCGGTATTTATTAATGCTTTTGGTAGTTCGGGGCATAATTGTTCAGTAGTTATTATTTCATCTTCCGTTACTAATTCTCTTGTAATATAGTTTTCTTCTCGTCCTGTATCTATTAATATTAAATATTTTCGTTGTTCCATTATTCCCGTTATGTAGTAATGATGTGGTTTTATTTCTTCTTCCATTGGTTTTTGTGGAGTTTTATCTATTCTTCTTGGGGTACTCATTTTTGATGATATTTGTGGTATTTCATAGTTTATTCTTTTTTATGTGCTTAATCTTTCTTTTACTATTTCTAAATCTTCTTCTACGTCAAACTCAATATAACTATAGTCATTTTTATCTATGACTGTGACTAGTTTTTCAAAAGGATTTTCTATTTTTATTTTTTTTATTTTATTTTTTGCTGTTATTTTATGTTTTGTTGTTAAAACATATAAGTTTTTACATTTGGCTGTAAATATTTTACTTCCCGGAGCAAGTTCTATTCCTGACATTTTCCAAT
>NW_006242744.1:0-867 GCF_000226075.1 Solanum tuberosum
GAGAAAGTTTGGTTCATTGCTATCTTTCGTGTCTATGTAACACAACAAAGTTCAAAGGAACAAAGAAACAAGGAAGACATGGATTTTCAACAATAACCAGAACTTACTGCCTTCAAATGCATCTCAATGATCAGTGCAACATCACGTGGATGACAAAAGTAACCCTTGGATATTAGGACAGATGCATGTCGAAGGGAAATGGACTCTTCCTTCTTCCAATTATCAGCACCCCTTAAGGCATGAATTATTATAGTGGCAACTTCAGGGTCGCGACCAAGAAATATCAACCCTGAAAACAGAAATAGTATATATAACAGAAAGACTTCGAAGTGTTTGTAGTGTCAAGTAACACTACCATAGAACTGAGTTGGAAACCAAACATAT
This sequence comes from Solanum tuberosum, assembly GCF_000226075.1. Lineage (NCBI taxonomy): Eukaryota > Viridiplantae > Streptophyta > Magnoliopsida > Solanales > Solanaceae > Solanum > Solanum tuberosum. The sequence continues at coordinate 385 of NW_006242744.1, forward strand.
CATATTAATATAAACCAAACCTGAGCGAGAAGAAAGAAGAGAAAGAACAATGGCCTCAAAGTACGATACAATATCCACAAACAAGTCCATCGTGCAGGCAGCGTGAGACCATAAAGCAGAAGATGACAATAGAGCAGCCGACAAAGGGAAAAAACCCCTTTCCTGCGCACAAGAAAAAAAAGAACAAAAAAGATTTGACAAAATTAGTTTCAATACGAAGTTTTATCAGCAAGAAGAACAATGAATAAGACTATCAGGAAAATCAAAGGAAGGCAAATAGAGTGACCATAGCACTAAATCTCGAAGGAATTGCTCCAACGATAACTCTGAGAATGACTTCAATATGGGAACTCCTGTAACGAATTTAACAACCATTTTTTTATAAGGTCTTCACTTTTTGAAAATGAAAACCCTTTGTTTTACAAGCTTGAAGTGTTCGAGAACCCTGAGATCTTAGGTTCAAAACTCAGTGGAGACAAAAAA
>NW_006242745.1:0-867 GCF_000226075.1 Solanum tuberosum
ATGTTCAAGGAGAACAATTAAGTGTCAACATGGTAAATGACACTATCTCCCATTTGAATTACGTCTTTAATGCTAATGAGTTTTATCTCAGTCTTTGTCGAGAGCATCCGAAAGGATGAATTCTCCAAAACAAACCACAGGTGCGGACGACATTAAAAAGGATGCAGCACAACGTGGAACTTTTTCTTAGCAGCGAACTGGGACATAGTCCAAAAGAGGAGTGCCAAACTCTTAGGACGCGAGCAAAGGAGCGACTTTCACCACAATCAAACCACACCCCTTCAGAAGGCATGTGGGTTCTTCTTAGATTTTTAGTTCCTATTTCGCATCCGAAAATTATGGGTTCACCGGGAGCAATTTTCCAATCTGAGTGACAAGGCACCAAGAGTTTTGGAAATTATGTCCGTGTAAGTTCTTACTTATGGGTGTGAAGTGCACCACATTCATGGCTAAGAGATTGCAAGCTTCTTTTCATACTCGACTTACTTGTCACTCCTCTAAGAACTAAAGGTTATCTTGCATGATAGATTTCCTTTCAACCGATCGAGTCGAACTACAAGCAGCCTGATTCCCTGAGTTAAGAGATATGTAGGCGGGATCAATGTTGAAAACTCGGCTGTACTCTGACATTCACTCTTAAATCTTATTCTCGAGCATTTCGATCCCTTCATAATTCGATATCGGAATGACTTTTGAATTCTTTTGAATCGTGCGTTAAATCAAGCATATCGAACTACAAGTGGCCTAAATTCTCATATAGCCTGAGATATGTAGGAAACCTGTTTCCGGGGTTTGACCATAATTCCCAAGTCCGTACAAAAGCCCTTTTCACAAAAGATGAAGATGTGGTCGGTCAAAATTGGATTC
>NW_006242746.1:0-866 GCF_000226075.1 Solanum tuberosum
TAATTATAACAACTATGAATACAATCTTCACTAAGGTGCATTGACACATTTACCCAACTCCTTTACACTACTCCTACTGAAATTAAATTAGTTTTTAACATTGTGATTTATACAATATTCTATCAATTTGATTAGTATAAGTTACAAAAATATTAAATATCTTTTTTTTATATGATTTAAATTTCTTTTATTAGATACTTAATTTTAGTAAATTTAATTCTTGAGTCCCGTATTAATTAATATATTTTTACCCATGTATAATATAGATTAAATTTCTTTGCTTAACTCTATTTTATAATACTTTAAAATAGTAGAAATGATCTATACTCTTGTTGTCTTTCTTATGCCCTTGATTCGTCACTTTTAAACTAGCAAAGCATCTATAGATTTTTTATCAAATTCTTATGGAAGTATGTATACTTAGTATCGTGTTCTAACTTCTACTTCTTATTTTTACATAACAACAACAATGATAACAATGAACAACATATTCAGTGTATTCCCACAAAGTAGGGTCTGGAAGGATAAAATGTACAAAGATCTTGTCTTTATTTCAGAGGTGAGGTGGAGAACATGTTATTTCCGATAGGCCCTCAGCTCGAGACAAGAAAAATCTAGAAGAACACGTAATTAAAGTATAAGAGACAATAACTAAACTTGTCACCTCACATACAAAAAATAATTACTCCCTCTGTTTCAATTTATGTGACACTTTTCGTCTGTCGAGAGTCAAACAGTTTAAGTTTGATCGGAATTTTACCCATGAAATCTTCAATTTTTTTGAAATGAAATTTATTTTATTTGTAAACTACGAAAAAAGTAGGGAAAAAGGTTCGAAATATATCCGAACTTTGACCGAAATTGTT
>NW_006242747.1:0-866 GCF_000226075.1 Solanum tuberosum
TTCAAGGTGATTCAAAGGTCATTGTGGTGAGATTGCAGTCACTTCGGCGTGACTTTGAAACCTTGATGATGAAAAGTGGAGAATCTATTGCTGATTTTTTGTCCAGAGCAGTGGCAATTGTCAGCAAAATGCGGTCCTATGGTGAAAAAGTTACTGACCAGACTATTGTGGAAAAGATACTGCGAAGCTTGGCTCCTAAATTTGATCATGTAGTTGCTGCTATAGAAGAGTCAAAAGATCTTTCAGTATTTTCCTTTGATGAACTAATGGGATCGCTTCAAGCTCATGAGGCGAGACTCAATCGATCTACTGAAAAGAATGAGGAGAAGGCATTCCAAGTAAAGGAGGAAGCAGCCAAGTATGGAGAAAATAATGGTCTAGCAAACAGAGGTCGAGGAAGAAGAGGATTCCGTGGTGGTCGAGGCCGTGGTTATGGAAGAGGCAGAGGGAGGAATGATGGGCACAAGCAGTCCAATGAGCAAGGTAATAGGAAAAATGGTATCCAGTGTCATCACTGTCAGCGCTATGGGCATATAAGGGCTGATTGTTGGTATAGAGATCAGAAAATAAATTTTGCAGCAGGAGAAAATGAGGAAGAGAATTATCTCTTTATGGCTTGCGTTGATACAGACCATAAACCAAGCGATTTATGGTTTGTAGATAGTGGTTGTTCAAACCATATGACAGGCGCCAAATCCTTGTTCAAGGAGCTTGATGAGAAGCAAAAGAAGACGGTACAACTTGGCAACACAAAAGAGATGCGGGTTGAAGGAAAAGGCACTGTGAGTATTGATACAAGTCATGAAAAAGTAAAAATGCTAGATAAAGTCCAATTTGTACCTGATTTAGGATACAATTTGTTGAGT
>NW_006242748.1:0-866 GCF_000226075.1 Solanum tuberosum
TTAGATTTAATAATAAGTTAGTATTTCTTAATTATAAAAGGGGTGTGACACTACCTTGAAAGCAATTGTACATTTTCTACAGGGAGTACTGAATTTCAAAAATAAGCATAAAATTCCATAATAAAGCTACGTGGGAATATAAAAATGTAGGGGACATTAATGGTAAGCGAAAGTAATCACAAGATTTCTTTCATCTTCGGATAAAATGCAAAATTATTTTATTTTATATTTATTTCAAAGTATTAAATAATTTTTGAATCCGATGCATTAATGCATGCTTATTTTTTAGGATGATTTGAGGAAAACATCCAATTATAGGCCATGATTTTGGACCTGGAGGAAATGGTTTATTGTTTCTTACACTAGTATACTATTCCATTTCTTATTAAGAATAATAGAAATGAATATTGTCAATAGAATAGAAATTATAATGAAGAATGTAGTGTTACTGGAGATAATCATAAGAAGAAGGTTTGACATTTTCATCATTTTTCTCTTGTGATTGTTAAGGCTAATGTCTTCCACTATTTATAGGTGCTGCATGACCATGTTGTTGACACCCAATTTTGACCCTCCACATAAATTAATCATTTCGAGCTTCTCCAATTTCAAACGATTTAAAATTATTAGTTTTATAAAAATTTTAAAATAAATAAATAAAATATAATAATAATAAAAATAAATAAATAATAATAACAATAATATAGTTTGCAAGATTTTTAAATAGTTGGTAACTTTTCATAAATCTTAGATGATATATACGTATGTTACATAATTATGTATATAATTGGTATATTTTATGATTATTCGAAATTCGTCCCGAAAAAAAAAAAAAAGATTTTATATTATAAATATTAGGGATGGTT
>NW_006242749.1:0-865 GCF_000226075.1 Solanum tuberosum
ATTTTTATCAGGTAATTTATATGCATCAGTTCTTGTAGTAGGATTTACAAAAATCTAAATTTCTGCCATTTTGCTATTTTGCTGATTTCTGCTATATTTAAGTTCTGTGTTTTTTATTTGCTAAAATCTGTCTGTATTTTCGCTGTATTTAATGTGGGCGTGTATTTTCTGTATTTTCGGTATTTTCTGTATTTTCTGAGCATTTTTTGTAATTTTGTTGTAATTTTTGTATCAGAGCGAGAAGTTGTTGGGAAGTAATCATTTAATGAGAAGACCGCTACGTAGTACTCAGACACATTTAGAAACTAAAAGAAAGTTAGAAAGTCTATATTTAGAATACAAGAGACTGAATAAGACTAAAGAAGACAATATAAGGTTAGATTTTCTAATAGAAATAATATCTCGATTAGAATATAAATTTATTACACAGTTAAGAGCAAGACAGAAATAATATATGAAAAAACATCCTTTTGCTAATCAACTACGACTAGGATATTGGTATTTATACAGAGAAATACAAATAAAATCAGAATTGTTAAAATTAAAACAAGCAATAAGTATATATTTACAAGTACTAGAGACAAGAGACTTAGCTGATAGACTTTGTAAACACGGAGGCTTATACTCAGTAAACAGACAAACACTAGTCAATACAGAATTATTAAGTGCTCTAAGGTGGGAATTACATAGCATTGATAGTGATATCCAATACGCAAATAGTAGAATACAATATCAAAGGGAAAGTATTAATAAAATAAATATTCCTTTAGGATAAAATAGCAAGAATAGATTCATTAAAGCAATTGGAATACCTAGACTTAAGAATTTGCCCTGAAAAGAAATACAGAATATTAAAAGAAAATTC
>NW_006242750.1:0-865 GCF_000226075.1 Solanum tuberosum
ATCTCCAAAAAGTACTAATCAAAAAAGAAAAAAAATAGTTTACTAAATTAAGAAAGTATACCATTATTTCCTTCCTAGTAACCTGGCTAATAGCTCCACCAGTGTGCAAAAAGCCTCCCTTTTCTGATGCGCCAGCCATCTTCCCAATCTCACTCCTCTTTTTAAATTTTTCATCAGTACTCCAATGTTTCAGTAACAGAGCCCATCGATCCGGTAACATAAACTTAGGCATTCTATCCATCGATCCGGTAACATAAACGTAGGCATTCTGTTTTTTCTATGACAGTCACAAAATGTGCTAGAAAGCAACTTTGAAGCTTTAAGCTTGAAGTTCACTTGAACGTCATCCTCGTGTTCGGGAGCCCATACATAATATTTCTGTAATAAAAAATAACTAAATATTTATTGTTCAAATGACTAGAGAATTTAAATGTATATGATGTGAATTTAATTTATATATATTCTTACCTTAAATTCGTTGAACATCTGCCCTTGGGTGTTAAGTGGAATCGAACTCCAATTCGGATACACACCATTATAGTGAGTTCCGATGCACTTTAAAATAATCTTTGCCATACCCACATCTGGACGTAAGCTGAAATACGAGTTCATTGACAAAGTAGAGTAAACAAAAAATAATCAATCAATTAAAACATAAATAGATAAATGAAAGATAAAACATAATTAAATCATACTTGTATCCTAATGGCTTGATGACGAGTCTTCGAAAATTGTCTCTATCGCCTGGCTGAGGACCATGTGCATTTGAGTGCTGGGTGGTGGGAGTATTAGGATCCGAGCCATTGGATTCAAGATGAAGATTGGAAATTCCAATTGATCCACTACTAGTATTCAAAGTATTACA
>NW_006242751.1:0-271 GCF_000226075.1 Solanum tuberosum
CCATTGAAGAACATTGGAGCTTCAAGAAGAAGACCAATTCTCGAAGGTTTCAACTCAGATTTTCGTGGTTAATTAGTCAATAAGGTATGGTTGCTTATCATTCTTGGGATTCCTTTCCCCAAGAGGCCCCTTCAAGATGAATTTCAAATGAGCAACTTTCACATATAAGCAAACCAAAAAATCATATTTGTATGTTATAGCAAAGTTTGCACAATTGTGCTCCATAGCAAACATATATATGTATAATTCGCTATACATATACAATTGAAAG
>NW_006242751.1:735-865 GCF_000226075.1 Solanum tuberosum
TGTTGTTGTGGTGTTGATGACCTAGTTTCCTCATCCTTAACCCTCTACACTTGAATTAGCATGAAGTATGTAAGTATGTTATGGTATGATTTCTATATGATTGAAAGGTAGTTCTCATGATTATAGTGTA
>NW_006242752.1:0-865 GCF_000226075.1 Solanum tuberosum
CTTTTCTGATTGATATATAAAATAATATAATTAGGAAATCTTCTATTTACTATTCACTGAATAATAACATTTTTGTTGACAAAAGAATAAAGATCATTTCTATTCCAAGGTGGGGAGTTTTATTTTCTCCATCGACCTATTTATAGAATAAAATGCAAATAAAATTCTATATTTTCATATCTATAGAAGAATGTATATAAAAATCTTTAGTGAAAGTTAAGAACTCATTGAAAGTAATTGATTCTATTTTGAAACCTTTTTGTTTTCTCGAACTTTCTCACTTTTTATTTTCTCTGAATTATTATACAGACCCCCATGTATATCTTTCTCTTAACCCAATAGAGAAAATTGCTTAATGAAATTTTGTATGACTAACTGTGAATTTTTAGCGATGCAAAATTGGTTCTTTTCTTTCTATTTTGTCGTCAAAATCCCTTTTTTGTTTTATTTTAGATTTATGAAAAAACAAAAAAAAATGGTTGCTTAAACAATGAAAACAAAAACATTTTGAACTCTATTTAGTTACAAGAGTTGAATTCGAGGAAAGTATAATTATAGGAAAGTCTTAGGTTAAATAAAAAAAACTAACTCTAAACTCAAACCAAAAATAATGAACCTTCAACCTCAAATTCCTATTTGAACAACTTTTTATTGTTATTGATCCATTTGAATCATTACTAAACTAAAATAGCTTACTCAATCTCGACGATTGCTTATTCATAGGCTATTATGAGTTCAAGATAAGCCGCTATGGTGAAATTGGTAGACACGCTGCTCTTAGAAAGCAGTGCTAATGCATCTCGGTTCGAGTCCGAGTGGCGGCATACCATCTTCTAGAAAGGATAAATAGATCTTATAATGAATT
>NW_006242753.1:0-865 GCF_000226075.1 Solanum tuberosum
CCTATAAGTTTTACAAATTTTCAAAATCCCTCATTTTAGTTTTAATTAGGTAACTGTAGTATCCTTTCTTACCCGACCCCCTATTTTGTTGTCTCATTATTTATATTCTGATTACTAATATGAACACACATTATTATTCCTATATTTCCTTTGTTATCCTTCCGATCCCTTTGTTTTTTGTTTCTTTTTTTTCATTTTTAACCCTTCCCAAGAGCTCCCACTCTTTTAGATTCTTTGGTGACTCGAATTTAGAATTTTAGGGTTAGAAGTGAGGGGTGTTTACCATTCAAACATTCTTTTATTATTGAATATTCTTAAGTCTCTCATTGGTCAAACCTTTTGCATTATGCAAAATCTATTGTTATTTGTTTTCAAAAATATCACATCTGTTTTTTGATGTCTTCTGTAAATTTCAAGCATTGCAACAAGTTATCATTATATTGAAGCAACATAACACTATTTCAATATCATTATATCAACTTATCAGATTTAACACAATATTATTTCGATATCGCTATTTGAATATATCAAATGCAGGATCCAAATTTTATTATTCTAATTTTATATTATATTTTTCATTTAAAATATGCATTGTTTATATTCTTACTTCATATGTTTGTGTACATCCTACTCACCACATACCTCACTTGTAGAATTACAATACGTGTGTTATTATTGTTATTGTCATTCAATTTATGAAAAAAAATTAAATTGACTTTAGGCCTTCAATCTTGTTGAGAAGTGAGGGGGTGGAGGGTGCTTACTGTCCAAGCAACACACTCTTATCACTTTGTTTGATATGTTATACAAAATCATAATAAAGAAAAATAATAATTTTATTAGGTATCAAAAAAATTATAAAAAA
>NW_006242754.1:0-865 GCF_000226075.1 Solanum tuberosum
TGGTTAGGATTCATGGAGTTCTCTTATCCATTATCTCTGATTGTGGTACCCAATTCAATTCTCAGATCTAGAAATTTTCCAAATAGGGACTTGGTACTCCTGTTAAGCTAAGTACGACCTTTCATCCGCAAATTGATGGGCAAGGGAACGCGATATTCAAACTTTAGAAGATATATTGAGAGCTTTTGCAATTGACCTCAAGTGGGATGACAATTTACTGTTGATTGAGTTTGCGTATAATAATAGCTATCACTCGACCATTGGTCTGGATTTATTTGAGGCCCTATATAGTAGGAGGTGTAGATCTCCAATAGGTTGGATTGAAGTGGGTGACATTGCTTTCATAAGTCCCGAGTTGGTGCATGAGGCTATGGAGAAAGTTCAGCTTATTAGAGAAAGGTTGAAATTTGCTCAAAGTTGACAAAAGTCCTAAGCCGATGTTAGAAGTTCTTGAGTTTGATGTGAATGATTGTTTCTATTTGAAGATATCACCCATGAAGGGTGTGATGAGATTTGGAAAGAAAGGGGAACTTAGTCCCCGTTATGTGGGCTCAAATCAAATTTTAAGATGTATTGGTAAAGTTGCTTATGAACTTGATTTACCTAATGACTTGGCATCGATGCATCCGATTTTCCATGTCTCCTTGTTGAAGAAATGTGCTGGTGAGTCGACATGTACAGTACCCTTGTAGATTCTTGGTATAAAGGATAGCCTTTCTTATGAAGAATTTCTGGTGGAGATTTTGGACCAACAAGTTTAGAAGTTGAGAAATAAGGAAGTTGCTTCCCTAACGGTTCTGCGAAAGAATCAATTAGTGGAGGGTTCTACTGGGAGGCCGAGGCCGATATGATATCCCGTTATCCT
>NW_006242755.1:0-864 GCF_000226075.1 Solanum tuberosum
AGTTGAGGACGACCAAGGGCAAATTTGTCATTTCATAGAAATTCTAGAATGTTTGTTTCTATGTTATGGCATCAAAAAAAGTGGTAATAGATTTATAATGATAGTACAATCAAATATATTTTTCTAAATGCCATGTGTATCTAATGATGTGACATTTCATATGGACCCACATTTTCAATCACATTTTTATATTAAGATATTATAATTTATTTTAAGTAATATTCTTCTATATCATAAAGTAAAGAACTTCATACTATGAGGTCACACAAAAATATTCATACCAATTTTTCATAAAACATCAAATTTGTAAATTTCATAATAAAATAATTTACATATTACAATAAGTAAATAAATTTATAGTGTGAAATTTCTTTACACTAATACGTATATGACAACTTATTTAAATATATAGTTTGTACTCCATTTTTTCATAAGTAATTTTCAACTATAAGTAAATTATTCTTATAATTTTCATGTTGTTTCATTATGACAATTAACATATGACATATGTCTATAAATTAAAATAGTTCTTATCTCCTTAAAATACATTACGTAATTTACTTTTATTTATATATACTATATTAGGTATGGAATATTATTCCATTTTTTTTAATTGAATTTTTTAAAAATATATAGAATTTAAAATATATTTTTAAAATATATGAAAATTCCTTTGAAATTCTCTTTGTTGCTAAATGTTTTATTGATTTTGTCTAAGAAAAGGCCCAAAATAGTCCCTTATTTTGGGGTTAGGACTCTATGTCATCTTTGATTTTTCATATGAAGAAGTAGTAGTGTCTCGTGTTTATAATATTACTGCATCTTTTGTTTCTCCAAGACTTTTGCCTATTTTTAATATTGATT
>NW_006242756.1:0-864 GCF_000226075.1 Solanum tuberosum
CTTCACTCTTGTTATTCCTTTCTCTCATCCTTCTTTTATGGAAGCAATCAAAAACCTTGAACAAAAAATTGCCTCCAGGGCCATGGAGGCTACCTTTTATTGGGAACTTGCACCAGTTAATGAATGGTCGCCTTCCACATCATACTTTTAGAGATCTATCGCAAAATTATGGACCGATCTTTCATTTACGTCTTGGAGAAGTATCACACATTGTTGTATCTTCACCTGATATAGCAAAGGAAATCATGAAAATTCAAGATCTGAATTTTGCTACTAGGCCTCAATTAATGGTTGGAGAAATCATTATGTACAATTATTCCGACATCGGAACATGTCCATATGGTGATTACTGGAGAAGCATGCGCAAAGTGTGCATCCTGGAACTTCTTAGCACAAAAATGGTCAAATCATTTGATTCAATTCGACAAGCAGAGATGTCAAGTCTTATTTCATCCATTAATTCTATGCCGGACTCGTTGATCAACTTGTCAGACAAGATTTTTTGGTTTACAGGTTCTGTAACTTGTAGATCTGCTTTTGGAAAAATAATCAATGGTCAAGATAAGTTGATAATGTTGATAAAGGATATCACATTATTAGCTGGCGCAACTGAATTGGCTGATTTATTTCCATCTCGAAAATGGCTTCACCAGATTTATGGATTGAAGTCAAAAATATTGAAGGTTCACAAAGAAGCAGATGTAATTTTGGAGAATATCATTAATGAACATCAGAAAAATCGAGCAAATGGTAAGAAGGGCAATAGTGAGTATGGAGGGGAAGATTTAGTCGATGTTCTACTGCGAGTCATGGAGAGTGGCGAATTGGGAACTCCCATCACAAATAATAATATCAAAGCAGTTA
>NW_006242757.1:0-864 GCF_000226075.1 Solanum tuberosum
GTCACCCCACATTTTCTATTTTAGCTTTATTATTACACATAGATACAAACTTTAAGATGAAGAATGATTCAAAAATTTTAAAAATAACAAATCAATTATGTAAAAATACATGTGTAATTCTTATAAAGTTATAATAACTAATTTCTTCAAATAAATAATTAAATGAAAGAAAAAAAAGTAATTAAGAAAATAATATAAATAACACTAATTATGAGATTAATAGCATTGATGAGGAAAGGAACTAAATATGATCATCTTTTTAAATTCTTTTTTAAGAAAATATATATAAACTTTAATTAAAGATACAAAAAATCAAGACAAAATAAAAGAAGAAAGAAATTAGAAGAATAATGAGGTTGAAAGAAATAATATCTAATTTTCTCTCTTTTTAAATCACAAAATAAATTTTTGCTTGTTCTCCTCCTAATTTGATACGAATTCCATAAATAGAATGATTTTTTCTCCAAATAATTTTTCTTACCCTTTGAAACACTAATCAGGCTTCTTATAAATTTCTCAACCACAATGAATTTTCTCTCCTTGTAGGAGGAATAAACATTTTTTCAAAAAGTCTTTTATTTTGAAAATAATTTTTTGTTACATAATCTCTTTCTTTACATCAATGTCTTCACAAGAATCATGAGATATTATGTCTTTCTCTTTTGTTAAAAAAGTCACACGACCTAGAAATTTGATGGACATCTTAGCGACAAAAGTTGATACCATATATTGATCATTATCGTCAGAAGAAGAAGAGCCAAAGTGAAGAAATTTGTTCTTATTTGTTACAAATGCTCAACTATTTTTATTTTATTTTATAGGCAAAACAATTATAAACAGTTATAAAAAATGAATAGTTTTTAT
>NW_006242758.1:0-864 GCF_000226075.1 Solanum tuberosum
GTAGCGGCTGCGGGTTTTCCTTGTCATAAAAAAAAGTTGATTATTATTTAAAGTTGTTCAAAAAGTTCTTTTGATGTTGAAGAACATTTTGTTTTAAGGTTAAGATTGGTGCCTAAATGTATGAGTTGGTCATGTTCGCTGGTATTAATTTTTTTTGTTTTGTTTTATTATGGTGATGAGGACTGAGAGCTTATTGTATATAATGCATTAGTTGGTTACATTTGCAGGAAAATGATCAAGACACTGAAGTACATACCAAGGTAGTTCCAACTTGTTCTTATTTTGGGTTTAGCTCTATATTTTGTTACTCTCTTTGCCTTTTATTTTTCTTGAATGGGTAAAGTCCAGTGATATCATTTTTAGTGTTCTATTGTTTGAAAATTAGACCTTTATATATCTATATCGGAATTACATGGCTTAAGAGATTTTAGAGGTGTGGTTGGGATGTTCAAGGTTTCCCTTTTAGGTGTGGTTGTACAAGGTTTCGGGCCTTTTAGGCGTGGTTGTTCAAGGTTTCCCTTTTAGGTGATTGTTGAATGTTATATAGCTTGTTCCAAAAACTATTAGGATACTATGCATAGAGTATGAAATTATTGTGTTGGTCACCAGATGGATACTATTGTAGCTTCTAAAGTTTGGAAAGTATTACTTAGACACTCTTTTATTTGAATATTGTTGCAGACTTGTCTGTGTAGTGTTACTGTTATTAAATGCTTATTGTATGTGATTTTTGAAAGAATTGATCTTAAGTACACATAAATTCATGTTCGAGCTCTCAGCTTTGAGCTTAAAGTATATTTTGTATACCATGTTATATGACTTTACATGAATAAATGAGACTGATGTTTTTGTGAATTTTTCAAT
>NW_006242759.1:0-863 GCF_000226075.1 Solanum tuberosum
TATATATATGTGTGTGTGTGTGTGTGTGTGTGTGTCTGCACGTGTGCGTGCATGCGTTCGTGTGTGCACCCGTGCACGCGTGTGTGCGTGTGTTATTGTTATTATTATTATGATAATATAATATGATGATGATGATATGATATGATGATGATAATTAGGTGAAATATACATATAGATTATAGATGATAAATATTATTAAATTAGATATTTCAATTAGGAATTAATCTAAGAAAGTGCAAAAGTCATTAACATTTTTATTAAAATGATACAATTTAATATTTAAATTAAATAATTAAATATTTTATAACATTTTAATTAATAGTAGGGGTAAAACTGTAATTCATCTTTTAGTAGTTATTCCTACTACAATCCATAAAATAGGATAAGAGGAGAAGTATAACCAAAGTAGATGTTTGAGTTCTCTCTTTCATTTGATTTTGTGTAGTTTTTTTTGAATAATTCTACTCGGGTCCATTACGAAGGCAAAAAAAGATTACATGTTTTTAAATTTAAAAAAAGAAGAAGAGAATTATTGTAATATTCAAAATCATAAAAGTTATAAGAGACGCGCACAAACATCCTTAGACCACAAAGTAACATGTTGAATATAATATTAAGCCAACTATTATTAAATATTAATAATAAAGTAAAAATAAAGCAATTCACGTTATATTAGAGTAGTAAAGCAATCTACTATAAAGGAAAAAAGTAATTAACCATTACATTATTCGTAATCTCACAAGTATTAAGTTTCAAAATGGTAGGGAATTAGCAAAAAATATGGGGAAAAATAACCTGAGCGTTATAGTTGTCGTTGAGAATTGACCGAGAGAAGAAGAGAAAATTGATAAAATGATGGAAGT